>NW_019154114.1:22722499-22818994 GCF_002288905.1 Enhydra lutris kenyoni
GTAGTGCAATTGCTGGGTCTTAGGGCAGTTCTAGTTTTTTTTTTTTTTAAGATTTTATTTATGTGACAGAGAGAGAGATCACAAGTAGGCGGAGAGGCAGGCAGAGAGAGAGAAAGAGGAGGAAGCAGGCTCCCCACTGAGCAGAGAGCCCGATACGGGGCTCGATCCCAGGACCCTGGGATCATGACCTGAGCCGAAGGCAGAGGCTTTAACCCACTGAGCCACCCAGGCGCCCCAGGGCAGTTCTAGTTTTAATGTCTTGAGGAACCTCCATGCTGTTTCCCAGAGTGGCTGCACCGGCTGGCATTCCCACTGACAGTGCACGAGGGTTCCCCTTTCTCTGCATCCTCGCCAACTCCGTTGTTTCCCGACTTGTTAATTTTAGCCATTCTGACTGGTGTAAGGTGGTGTCTCACTGTGGTTTTGGTTTGTATTTCCCTGATGCCGAGTGATGTGGAGCACTTTCTCATGTGTTTGTCGGCCATCTGGATGTTGTCTTTGCAGAAATGTCTGTTCATGTCTTCTGCCCGACTCTTGATTGGGTTGCTTCTTGGGTGTTGAGTTTGATAAGCTCTTTCTAGATTTTGGATACTAACCCTTTATCCAAAACACTGTTTGCAAATGTCTTTTCCCATTTTGGGCCACCTTTAGGTTGTTTCCGCAGCTTTTTATCTTGATGAAGTCCCAGTAGTTGATTTTTGCTTTTGTTTCCCTTGCCTCTAGCGATGTAGATAACCAATTCTTGATGGAAAGGAAATTCATAAGGAAGCTAAGAGCCTGCCTCACTTTTCTTTTAAATTTAACCGATTTGCAGATTTGGCTGCCATTGTATTTGGATCAGGACTTTTTGATGTTAGCTGGTCTTCTGGTTTTGTATATTTTTTTGCTTAACACATATCTTTAGAGGTGAGTGTTTTAAAATTAGCATTATTCTGGGGTGCCTGGGTGGCTCAGTGGGATAAGCCTCTGCCTTCAGACCAGGTCATGATCTCAGAGTCCTGGGATCAAGCCCCACATCAGGCTCTCTGCTCAGCAGGGATCCTGCTTCCTCCTCTCTCTCTGCCTGCCACTCTGCCTACTCTCTCTCTCTCTGTCAAATAAATAAATTAAGAAAAATTAGCATTATTCTGTGAATATGTGTATATGGTGCTACACCATTTCATTATCCGTGTGTCTTTGGGCCGTATAATCTTCCAGTAGATTTACTCTAACTTCTCAATCATTTCCCTATTTAAAATCGTCTTAGATTATTTCCTTAAAAGAATTTTTAAAAAAGATTTTATTTATTCATTTGAGAGAGAGAGACAGAGATAGTGACAGAAAGCAGAAGTGGGGAGGGAGAAGCAGGCTCCCTACTGAGCAGGGAGCCCGACATGGGGCTCCATCCCAGGACCCCAGGATCATGACCTGAGCTGAAGGCAGATATTTAACCAACTGCCAAGGTCCCTCCTTAAAAATTTTTTAAAGATTTATTTATTTATATGAGAGGGAGAGAGAGAGAGTGCGCGTGTGCGCACACACGCGAGCTGGGGGTGGAGCAGAGGGAAAGAGCCTTTAGGCAGACTCCCTGCAGAGTGGGGACCCAGGCAGTGGCTCGATCCCATCACCCCATGAGAGCATGACCTGAGCCTACCGAGAGAGTAGGACTCTCAGGCCACCCAGGTGCCCCTTTTGATGTTGTGATAATGGTGTGACTACTATCTTTGAGCAGAAAGCTCTTGTGTTCTTTTGAGAAATTTCTTTTGTCTGAATTCCCAGGAATGGAATAAAGGATATAATCATTTTACGTTTATTAGCCACATTCAAGATATTTCTGCTATTTTCTGAATGTGTCCTGTCCTTAGGCCTTCCTAGCATCCTATTTTAATTTCTTACCTTTAGTTTTTCTTGTTCTTAGGTGAGAGTGGCCCTTCTTTCTTCTTGGCACTGGGTGGGCCCCTGCTGGGCCCTCATGGCTCTGCCCTGCCCGGCAGGTGGAGGAGCACGTCGGCCGCATCCGTGAGGAGCTGGACCGTGAGCGCGAGGAGCGCAACTACTTCCAGCTGGAGCGGGACAAGATCCACACCTTCTGGGAGATCACGCGGAGGCAGCTGGAGGAGAAGAAGGCCGAGCTGCGGAACAAAGACCGGGAGATGGAGGAGGCTGAAGAGAGGCACCAGGTTGAGATCAAGGTTAGTGGGGCTGACTGGCCTATCCCTGCGGGACATACCGCATGGAACAGCGGAGCTGGATGGGGGCCGGGGGTGGGTAGCATTTTCTCTACTCTGGTGCAGCCCTTTGTATCCTTTACAGTGAGAAACGAAGGTATTTCTTGCAGAAGAGTATGTGTGTGCAGGGCACCCACAGATGCAGGACTGTGTGTGTGTGTGAAAGTGTGCAGGGGTGTGTGTGTGAGTGCAGAGAGCCCGCATGAGCCGGGGTGTGTGTGAGTGTGTGCAGGGAGCCCGCACGTGCAGGGGTGTGTGTGTGTGAGTGTGCAGGGAGCCCGCACGTGCAGGGGTGTGTGTGTGAGTGTGCAGGGAGCCCGCACGTGCAGGGGTGTGTGTGTGTGAGTGTGCAGGGAGCCCGCACGTGCAGGGGTGTGAGTGTGCAGGGAGCCCGCACGTGCAGGGGTGTGTGTGTGAGTGTGCAGGGAGCCCGCACGTGCAGGTGTGCGTGTGTGAGTGTGCAGGGGTGTGTGTGTGAGTGTGCAGGGAGCCCCACGTGCAGGGGTGTGTGTGTGTGTGAGTGCAGGGAGCCCGCACGTGCAGGTGTGCGTGTGTGAGTGTGCAGGGGTGTGTGTGTGAGTGTGCAGGGAGCCCGCACGTGCAGGGGTGTGTGTGTGCCGGGTGTGCAGGGAGCCCGCACGTGCAGGTGTGTGTGTGTCAGTGTGCAGGGAGCCTGCACGTGCAGGGGTGTGTGTGCAGGTGTGCAGGGAGCCCGCACGTGCAGGGGTGTGTGTGTGTGCGGGTGTGCAGGCAATCACGTGTGCAGGCAATCACCTGCTCCCGCTGTCTGCAGGTGTACAAGCAGAAGGTGAAACACCTGCTGTATGAGCATCAGAACAACCTGACGGAGATGAAGGCTGAGGGCACTGTGGTCATGAAGCTGGCGCAGAAGGAGCACCGCACGCAGGAGGGAGCATTGCGCAAGGACATGCGGGCGCTGAAGGTGGAGCTCAAGGAGCAGGAGCTGGCCAACGAGGTGGTGGTGAAGAACCTGCGGCTGGTAGGTGTGAGGGCAGTAGGGCCTGACGGGCCGCTGGGGACCGTGACCTCCTGATCATTCAGCAGAACTGGGAATTCATATTTCCCTTAGCAGTTCCCTGCATTTTGGTGATTACTTGAAATAAAAATAAAAATAACGAAAAGCATGCAGCCAGACACATCCCGTTTGGGAACCAGGTACAGTCTTGTGTCTTAGACTGAACCACAAACTGACTCCCCAGGAGGGAAGTCCTACTCAGTATCTTCCGTCACATGCTGCTGACCCCTGACACCTGGCTGCTCTCCCAGGGGTCTCTCGGATATTTAGAAACACTACAACCATTAAAGTGTCCAGCGTGCGAGCCCCCGGGTGGTGGGAAGTGTCTCATGCAAGCCGGGCTCATGAGCACCTGGCTGACTTTTTGGTCCTTTCTTGGGGAGGCTGGGGGCTTCCAGGTGGAGGCTGAAATTCATTTGCTGAGTATCTGTAAGGTGCAGGCCCTGGTCTGATTTCTGGGAACATATGGGGAACAGGAATGATAGAAGGACTGCCCACGGGCATCTGATGGTTCAGGAAGGAGCCAGAAGACAGAATGGAGGGTTGACGGGTCTACATATCCACAGGCAGGAGTGCTGTGGGAAGAACAAAGCAGGGAGGAAGGTGCTGGAGATTGGGGCGGGAGTGGCATTTTTCCACCAGGAGTTCTGGGAATGGCTCATGGAGAAGCTGACATTTGGGCAAAGGCTGGAAGGAGGGGTTGCTGAGCCAGGCTTAGGGAGACCAGGTCTGAAGAAGGAGCAGGGATGGGCCAGTGTGAAGGCCCAGAGGAGTGAGGGGTGAGGAGGCCAGGGAGATGGGTCAGAGCTTGTCGGCGTCAGGAGCCACAGTTAGGGGGCTTTGACCAGGCTGAGCTGGTGGACGTTTGGAGGATTTGGGCCAAGGGAAGGTGGTTCAACTTTGATTTTTCTAAGGCTCCTTCCTGGCTGCAGTGTGAGAAGACTTTGTCAACACATTTGCCTCATGCCTGGAGGCAAGCCAGCCTCCTCTGAACCAGGAAAAAACTCAGTAACGGTGCAGGCTTTGCAGCGAAGCTGGAGGCTGAAGTCTTGGTCACGAGAATTGTCTGGTCTTTGCTGATAGAAGTACAGCCTGGGCTGGTTTCTAGTGAGTTTAGTCATGTGGGGCTGCCTGCTTACCTGAGGCCTGGATTTGGAATAGTTACATGGTTAGTTCCCCTTTGTGCAAAAACCTGACTCTGAACAATAATGACAGTTTTTTATTCAAAATGTTTACATGTAACTGTCAACATACTTTCAGTGTTCCTCTAAGCCCCAGCTGAGACAGGTCAGCAGGCATCGGAAAGAGCCTGCAGCTCGTGTAGGTGTGGCCAGTGGTCCGTAGCCTGTGGGCAGACCAAGCCAAAGGCCAAACATGGTTATAGCGTTTGGAACATCTCTTCACTTTGTGTTGAGCTCAGAGGTGACTTTAGCTGAGGGAGTTGAATGACGAAACATGGAGGTTACCACAACCACATCACTCTGAACAGGGTGCATGAGCTTGGACGCGAGGGGAAGCCAGCACCCAGCAGAACAGCTCCGGGTTTTCTGGGCTGGATTTTCCATACGCCTGAGGGGCCAGGCCAGCCCCAGGGAGAGGCTTCTGTGTGTGTCTGGTAACGGCCAGCTTCTCTCCCTTGCAGAAGCACACCGAGGAGATCACCAAGATGCGGAATGACTTTGAGAGGCAGGTGCGAGGTCAGTGTCTCACGGATCCACTGTAAGCCCCCGCCAGAACCCCTCCCACCGGTGGTCATTAACCTTCAGGGCTTGTTAGCCCAGCGCACAGAGACCAGCCTACAGCAGCCCAGACATGCACAGAAAAGATGGGATAGTTTTCGAGGCTGATGGATGGCCCCAAATCCCAGAAGATCTTATTTCCGTGCGAGCTGGGGAGGCTGTAAGCACTGTCTCCTTCCCTACTCCTGGCATTTAGAAGCAGGTAGCCATTTTCAGTCTCGTGGGCAGTATTCTTAGAATAGTCTTTTTTTCCGTGGTTGCTGGCCTGAGGGGCTCCTATTCGAGAAACCTGTGTGGTTTACTGATGCAGCTCTCTCCCTCGCCAGCCACACCACCGTGGGAGCAGCCAACTCTCAGTCGGTGGGAACCCTGGTCCTGGGATCGATTAGCCATGCCTGGTACAGGCCACGGAAGGCTGGCCGTGGTGTGTGTGTGCCGAATGTGTCATCCGTGAGCTTGTCCGCATAGCCCTCGTCCCGGTGGCGTTCCTGGGCTGTGTCTGTAGGTTCCGTCTCTGCTTGGAGCTGTCAGGCCCCTGTTCCTCCGTGTGCTTCTGCCTTTCAGAAATTGAGGCCAAGTACGACAAAAAGATGAAGATGCTTAGGGACGAGCTTGACCTGCGGAGAAAGACCGAGATCCATGAGGTGGAGGAGAGGAAGAACGGCCAGATCAACATGCTGATGCAGCGGCATGAGGAAGCCTTTACGGACATCAAGAACTACTACAACGACATCACCCTCAACAACCTGGCGCTCATCAACTCCCTCAAGGTGCCGCGCGAGGGCGGCGGGCCCCACACCCCTGCATTGACAGATACCCGCTGTCCTTGCCAGAGCTGCGTCGGTGACGTGCCCGCTGCAGACTTAGGGCTGGAAGCAGCACGTCGTACGCAGCACAGATGGGTGGTTGGAACAGGGTGCACGGGCCGGGCAGAAGCCCGTGCAGAGCTGCGGTGGGAGGCGCAGCGAGGCTGGGTGTCATCACCCAGTGGGGGGGGGGTAGCGACCATCCCTACTGTGGGGACTGTCCCCGGGGTCCCGAGCGCAGCGTGATATCACTGGCATGGAGGCCGCCTTCCTAGAAAATTCCAAATAAGTTCCCATAGTGCAGAATCCCTCTGAGTGGTTACATGCAACCGGTCTGGGACTTGAGGACCATCCTTCCTGGGCGGGAGGGCTCGCGGCCCTCACCCCTGAAGACCACAGTTCCCTCAGCTCTGCCTGCTGAACCCCCCGCACCCCTGTCCTGGTGCTGACAGGAGCAGATGGAAGACATGCGCAAGAAGGAGGACCACTTGGAGAAGGAGATGATGGAGGTGTCCGTGCAGAACCGGCGCCTGGCAGACCCCCTCCAGAAGGCTCGCGATGACATGAATGAGATGCAGAAGAAGCTGGGCAGCTACGAGAGGGACAAGCAGATCCTGCTGGTGGGCTCCCTCCTCGCGTCCCCTCCCTCGAACTCAGGACCCGGGCGCTGAGTCACCGGGTGCCCCCTAGCCAGCTCTGTCTGATGGTTATTTTGGGGCTGCCACCCTCTGGAAGTCTGTTCTGTGGATACCGGATCCTCAGTCCTTTCTTCTCCCGCCGCTTGTTTTCTCTCCAGCGCACAAAAGCACGTTTGAAGGTCGCGGAGAAGGAGCTGAAGGACCTACAGTGGGAACACGAGGTGCTCGAGCAGCGGTTTGTCAAGGTGAGCAGACGCCAGGCTGGCTCTGCCGGGAGCCGGGAGCCAGGAGGACCTCTCTTGTCACCCCGGCTCTGCGGCCAGAGCGGCTGGAGTCCTGGTGCCCACGGCTCGTTCTGTGAGGCTTGATGGGGTGATGAGGCAGAAGCTGCAGCCCACTCTGTGGACGGCCCTGGGGTCTCGCTGGGAGCAGCTGCCCTGTGGGGAGACGCTCGCTCCCCGTTCTCCTTCCCGCAGGCTCAGCTGCGAGACCTGTGCAGGGCACCTGGCCCCTGGTGCCTGGGGTCGGTCTTTCTCTTCTGTATGCGTGTGTCTCCATCCTGAGGTGTTAGGCATGCCTGGTAAGGAGGCCGGGGCAAGATGTCTGTGAGCGAGCGCGCAAGGCCCCCTGCTCAGCGCGTCCTCACCCGTGGGGGCCGCTCCCTGGGTTCTCGCAGACATCTCCCTGTGTGCCCTGGGCAGCTGTGGCTTCATGCCTGCTCCACAGCTCACTTCTCTGTCATCTCCCCTGGGCTCCAGCCTGTAGACGACACGGTGCCTGTAGCCAATTCCCTGCACATGGAGCTCTGTTTCTATCCTTTGCTGCGGTAAACGTGCAGCCACAGTCATCCTTCTAACTTCATATTTTCTTTGTTTTAAAGATTTTGTTTATTTATTTGAGGGAGAGAGCGTGTGAGCTGCACCAGCGGGGGAAGGGCAGAGGCAGAAGGGGAAGCAGGCTGCTGGCGGAGCAGGGAGCCCGATGTGCGGCTCAGTCCCAGGTCCCTGGGATCATGACCTGAGCTGAAGGCAGAGGCTTAACTGTCTGAAACCCCTAGGCACCCCTTAAATTTCTCTGTGTAACTGTGAGCATCTTCTGGGAAGTCAGTCCCTAGCTATGGGGTTGCTGGGCCAGGTTGGCATTGGGAATTTGGATAGTCTGCCCAGAGGGCTGTTCTGAGTGTGATCTTGCCTGAAGTGCCCAAGGGGCCCTGTCCTGCCTGTGCCGCTCTCACTAATTCAGAACTACCCGTGGGATCGGGTTGAGAATGTGTCCCTGCGTGTGCTTTTCTGAGAACCTGGCGAGTGGCAGAGATGCGGGCAGACCAGCTGCGTCCTCGTGAGCATGTCCATCCTTTCTCACCTAATGGAACTTCACGGTCACAGACTGTGATTACAGAAGGGCCACATTCCTCGGCCCGTCACACGTGCAGCCACCTACAGAGAGGCCTCGGAGGGTCCTGTTGGCTGCCGGCCACTGGCCGGCTAAGAGAAGGGCCCTCGGGTCGCCTTGCCGGTGAAGGGGGTGTGTGTCAGGGGGAGGACATGCAGACTGTGCAGAGGCCGTGCTGGAGCTGGGTACTCCGCCCCCTCCTCTTCTGTTGGGATGTCATTTGAGGCGCGGGCTGAAGTCAGTGTTCCCTGAGAAAACCACGGGTGCTGATGTGTCCACGTTCTGTAGACCAAAGGGACAGGACTGGATTGAAGCCTGTCTGGGGAAAGCTGTACAGTCGAGAGAAGGATACGGTGTTGTGGCTTTGAGCAGGGAATTCTCTCTCTAGCTGTAAGACATGCTTTTACACCTGTAGAGAACGTTCTGGAAGGGGTTACGCTGTATGTTCACGTAGTGGCCTCTGGGAAGTTGGGTTAAAGGGTGTTTACTTTTTTTTTTTTTTTTAAATTTTAATTATTCATTTGAGACAGAGTGAGAGAACATGGGCGTGGGGCAGAGGGAGAAGCATTGATCCCAATGCAGGGCTCAACCCTGGGACCCTGGGATCAGGACCTGAGCTGAAGGCAGATGCTGAACCCACTGAGCCTCCCAGGCGCCCCGAGGGGTGTTTACTTTTTATGCTTCCACAAAGTCTTGCTTTTTTTACAGTGACAGTGAAAAGTAAGAGTTAGAAGGTAAAAAAGAACACCTTTGTTTCTTGACAGGCGGTTGACCCCAGAGCTGTTGTCTAGATCTGCTGTTAGTGGGGCACGCCGACCTGTGGGGGTCTGGGATCTGGGGCTCACCGAGGGGCTGGGTCCCTAAGAGCCCCTCTCCCCCAAACACTGCTAACCCTCACCCTTTGATCTCACGTAGGGGTGATCAGGGACGTGTCTTACCTGAGCCTTCTGCCCAGACCCAGGGCCCAGCCCCGCTGTGGGGCCCCACCAGCCCTCGCCGGGGTACCCTGTGGCTTCCTGAAACAGCTTAGTAGCGGCGGGTCCAATTAGCGCTTCCTCCCACCTTCCACAGTGTGGACGGTGGCACGCCTTCCATCCCGTCACAGAGTGTGTGCATGCAGGCAGTGTAGACAACACTCAGAGGTGGAAGGGGCTCACTCTGCAGAAGGGTTCAGGGGCAGAGGCGGGAGGCGGCTTCTCCCCAGCGAGCTCCCCCAGGGCAGGGGCGTCTCTGGTTGTCGCAGCCCGTCCCCTCAGGTGCAGCAGGAGCGGGACGAGCTGTACAGGAAGTTCACGGCGGCCATCCTGGAGGTGCAGCAGAAGGTGGGCTTCAAGAACCTGGTTCTGGAGCGGAAGATGCAGGCGCTGAGTGCTGCTGTGGAGAAGAAGGAGGCCCAGTTCAATGAGGTGCTGGCAGCCTCCAACCTGGACCCCGCGGCGCTGACCCTTGTGTCCCGCAAACTGGAGGTGCGTCCCAGCCCGCAGCATCCATTCCGGTCCCCCAGCTGGCATCCGGGGCTCAGGCTGGGGTTGCGTGTTGGATGCGTGCGTGTGTCTGGCCTCTGTCTCTCCAGTGGGGACCTGCTGTGGGCGTTGGGGAGGGACCATTATGGGTTTCCTGTGGCTGGGGCACCGACAGGGCCTGCAGACGTCTGTCCCCAGGCCCCCCGGGCTCTTGCTTCATGCTTCCCCAGTGTCCTCCTCAGCCTCTTGGCCCCTTCTGGCCCTGGGCCCACGGCCGTCCATGCTCACAATAGGTTTAGCTCAGCCTGGCCAGCATCTCAAGCTGCTCTCAAAATTCGGGGCTTGTGATTCTCAGGCGTCCGGTGACAAGCCTAGAGACAGGCCTGGGGCACAGCTGAACCTATGAGCTCTTAGCCGAGGCCACCGCCACAGTCTGCCCTGGACGCAACGATGGCGTGCTTGATGTGGGCTGTGGGCAGTTGGGACGGGGACATACAGGGCTACGTGGTGGGGGCTGGGGCAGGCTTCCCAGAGGGAGTTAAGGTCTGAGCAAAGCCTAGAGTGTTTGGTCGTGAGTTCGTGGTTCTTTGTGGTGGTCCCCTCTGCGTGGGCTGTCTTGGGCACAGGGGGGAGCATTCAACAAGACAGATGAAGCCTGGGCCTCACTAGGATGTGTCACAGAAAGAACAGGCGAGGCCAGAAAGGGGTCTCTTGCTGCCGGGAAGTGTGGTTGTGCTGGGATCCTGGCCACCTGGGTGACCCGCAGCCCTCAGGCCCGAGGCAGCCCCAGGTGCAGTGTCCCTGCGGGTCTGCACGTCTCCATGGAGAGGCCCAGGGAGGGGCGGCCAGCTTGTCCCAGACACAGCACCTTCCAGGCTGCTTTTCCTTTGTGGAGAAACAGACCCGAGTCTGGGGATCACAGAGGCTTCACTGTGCAGGCGTATTTCATCCTGGGAAGCACACAGCAGTGTTTGTCAGGTGGTTAGTCAATGTGCAGTAATGCCGTCTGCTCGCTCGACACCCAGGCCCAGAGGGTTAACTGTTGGGTCACCTCATCTTTCCATAAAGCCCTTTATGGGGGCCTGGTTCACTCACTTGATCACGTGTCTGTCTGATTCTTGGTTTGACTCAGGGCCTGATCCCATGGGTTGTGGGTTTGAGCCCTGAGTCAGGCTCCACGTGGAGTCTGCTTGAGATTCTGTCTGTCCCTCGCCCTCTGCACCCCCCTTTTTCTCTCTCTCTCAAATAAATCGATCTTTAAAAAAAAAAAAAGCCCAAATACTGCAGGCTGGCTTCCTGCCCACCTGGCCTTGACCTGAGGCTCTCAGCTCCCACCAGGTGCTGTTGTACACGTGTGAGCCCCTTGCTGCTTGGGTGTTGAGGGGAGTGCAAAGCTGAGGGGAGGAGGGCAGAGCCAGCTGGACAGACGCGGTTCTGAAGTGTGTTGGGTGTGCATGAGTTTGAGGCTGGTAAAGAGTCATGGAAGGTTCTGGGTGTGGTGGGCTGCATCACACAGAGCCCCCTGGGAAGGCAGGTGGGATGGAGGATTTGTCCTTCCCGGACATGTTGCTGATGACATTGTCGCCGATGGAGGACAGCTGGGCAGGCTGCGGAGACGTGGTGTCCATTTCCGGCTGAGACCAGATACTGTTCCAGGCAGCGACGTGTCCCGGCTTGGTGGGCGGCAGGGCCTGTGGGGTTGGAGCCACTTGGAACAGGGTCTTGGGGCCTGGGGTGGTGCTGCCCCATAGGAGGGGCATAGTGCGGGCTGGCAGCACCGGGCACTGGAGCCCGGGGGCCCGTCTCACTCCTTGTCCCGACTTGTGAACACCGCCAGGCAGAGAGCGAGGGCGCTTTTGGAAACGGAAGAGCTTTCCTGCCTCTGCTGTTGGGAAGGGCAGCTGGTCCTGGGGCTGGGTAAGGCTTTGCAGCCAGCAGTCCTGATGGAGGGGATCAAATCAACCCCTTCGACAGTGGTCACTGCAGCTGTGACCACGGGCCAGGGCCTTTTCTTGTCTGTTCCCTGGCTTGCCCAGAGGAACCCTCCCAGGAGGCAGGTGGCGGTTCAAGGGCCCTTCCCTGGGCCTTGGTTGGCCTGGCTTCTATGCCTCTTGTCCTCACTTCCCACCATCTAGACGGTTTCCTTACAGAGAGCCGGGTCCTGTTTTCCCTTTCTCCTTCGAAGACCTTTCCACACTGGCTGGCTGCTGCCTGTGTGGATGTCCACACTGATGGACCCCGGCGCCCATTCCCTGCATGTCAGATCTCCTGCTGGGGCCCCAAGACCCCCACCAACCTCTGTCTGCCTCAGCCCAGAGATAGGCTCAAACTCAGTTCTACCCTTCTCTCCTTAGGACGTTCTAGAATCAAAGAACAGCACCATCAAGGACTTGCAGTATGAGCTGGCCCGGGTCTGCAAGGTACCAGGAGCCCCCTGCCCCTCTCTCAGGGCCCCACCTTGTCTACACCTTGGAGGTACACATAGCCTGAGGCTGTCTGGGCCTTCTCAGGTCACTCAGTGTGTGGCCTGGGCTGCATCCCCACAACTCTAGCCACTGTCCTGGTGTCCCTTCCGGGGCCTGCTCAGTGGATATCTGGTAAGTGAAGGCAGTTTGTCCAGCACACTCTGTCCCTGTCTCTCATGTGACCCTTGCTCTTGGTGACCTGGGCTCTGGGGCGATTGGATGGGCTTCCTTCATGGAGGGGACAGCTACGAGTCCAAACTTTTCTCGCTTCTTGTAAGTCTGATGAAAGCTGCACACCCCATCCACACCAAACCCACACATGAGCATGGAGGCCTCCTACTGGGGAGGGGCAGTGAGGGCCCTGAGAACTCGAGAGGCCTGGGCCCTCTCCCTGGAGGTCCTGCCTCCGTGGCGGAGGCCACAGCCTTGTCTGGGCTTTGCCTGTGGGGAATGCAGATACAGTGCTGCCTATGGACACACTCCCCCTGAGAAGCCACCCCATACGTGTGACTCACATAAGCCTGTAAATGTGCAGGGTGGGGCCGGCTTCCTGGTTCTGTGCGCCCTCGGGTGTGGAAGCCCAGGAGGGAGGCAGGGCCTGCCACTGGCGCTGGGCTCCATGGTGACCCGATCTCCCTGGGCCTCTCCTCGGCCCTGCCCCTCTGGGCCCTTCCTTTAGCTGCTGCGGCAACCGTGGTATTTACACACACAAAATTAGGGCCATTTACTGTGTGCAGTTCTTGGGGAATGTCTGTCCCCCAGAGAAGGGCGAGAGCCAGGGCCCAGCCCCCAAGTTCTCTCTGGAGCTTGGCCGTAGTTCACCCTTGCAATCGCAGCTCCAAGCTCCAGCACTGTTCCCTTGATGATGGTGAGGATAATGAGCCCTTTTGAGTTTTAATCTGAGTCAGGCCTGGATCTAAGCATTTCACACGCATCAGCTCTTCAAACCCTCACGACCATCCGATGCAATCCACCCTTCAAAAAATAGCCATTTTCCAGAGAGGGGAATAGGAACCTGGCTTCACATTGGCCCCACCAGCACTCTCTGCCCAGATCTTAGCCTTCCTGGGATGGGGGGCAGGAGACAGCGTCAGACAAAGCAGGGAGGCTCTGTGAGGTTGAGCACATGCACGTGGAAGGTCATGTCTGGGAAGGCAAGGATGACCAGTTTGATTGGGAAATGCCTGATGCAGAACCAGGAGTGTGCTCAGGAGCACAGTTCTGCTGAGTCTGTGTCTTCTGCCTCAGTTTCCCCATCTTTGAAATAGGAACAATGGCAGCATTTCCCGTTGTGAATTACTTGAATTCATGTACATAAAAGTGCTCATGACCAGGTATGGCCTACCGTGAGCTGCCGTAAAGGCTCGCTGTGCGGGTTTCCACTGCCAGCCTCCTGTGGCCTCCAGAGCCGTGGGGGCCTGGGTTGGAGTCTGCCTTGGTGTCAGCCTGCCCCTCCTGACGCGGCTCTCACCCTGCAGGCCCACAACGACCTGCTGCGCACCTACGAGGCGAAGCTCCTGGCCTTTGGGATCCCTCTGGACAACGTGGGCTTCAAGCCTCTGGAGACAGCTGTGATGGGGCAGACGCTGGGCCAGGGCCCCGCAGGACTCGTGGGCACCCCAACTTAGCGCCTGCCCGGGACTGCTCCCCAGATGACCTGCTCTTTCACCAAGGACAGGGGCTGTTGGTTGTTTTAGATTTGTATCGTCTGCCAGTGAAGGTTTTCTACATTTGCTCTGTGTCCCGCTGCCTTTCTGTGTGGAGGAGAGGCACCTCCCGGGCCCATGGTACCCTGACCACCCCCTTCCTTGCTGCCCGTCCATCTGTGCTTACCCTGCCCTCCTCCCCACCTCGGGGCCCGGGCAGCACTCATAGAGCCCAGGAACTGCCGTGGCCTTAGCCATGCTGGTGCTGACTTTATTGAGCCTGAGACTCAGCTGCTACTGGAGAGGGCGGGTCAGACTCCCCTCAGGG
The DNA here is from genome assembly GCF_002288905.1 of Enhydra lutris kenyoni. NCBI lineage: Eukaryota > Metazoa > Chordata > Mammalia > Carnivora > Mustelidae > Enhydra > Enhydra lutris. The sequence goes on from NW_019154114.1 coordinate 22,736,220, forward strand.
AGCATAACTGCTGCCCTCTCTTGGAGTGCCTCAGGGAGCTGTTGGGATGGCATCGATGCTCACAGGCCAGCAGCTGGCCAGAGGCGATGGCTCGGCTGCTAGCTCCCCCGATATGTGGTGTAGGACCATGGACTCAGCAGCAGGGGCACGTGGAATCTGTGGGTCTCGTTGGTGATGCTGAAAACCACCTGAGAAGCAGAGAAGGCACCGGAAGAGAGTGAGGGGTCTGTATGCAGCACACAGGTAGCCCGGACCATGGGCTGGAGCCCCAGGAGCCAGCTGGAGCTCATGGAGAGTGGAAACCTGGCCGGGGCTGCGATGGGGCTGAATCCTCTTCAGGGAGAGCCATCGGCTCTCGGAACCCAAAGGATCTACCTTGAACAGTGTCAGCTGAGCGCCTCTGTCCTCAGGGGCTGAGTCACTTCTGGCCCTGTGCCCCACAGCCTTACCCGGGGACAGGGCAGGGACGGGTGTGTTGTGGTAAAGGCCCTGGATATCTTTCTTCTGGGAGCTCAAAGCAGGTGAACTCACTGTCACACCCTAACCCTAGGAGAGGTGGGAGGGGTGGGAGCAGCCTGCCCCTGGCAGGAAGCCAGGGATCACGGGCCTCCACGCCGGGCGCTCACCTCCACGTATGGGTAGAAGCTCTCCTGGCCCCTCTCCTTCCAATAGCCCTCGGTGTCAAAGGACAGCTTGTAGGTGCCCGTTTTCATCGGGCCTGGTGGCAGGAGCCCCGGGCAGCGGCCATCCGAGTTGGTGTAGCTGGGGAGAATGGAGGGAGGGATTGGGGAGGAGTCGCCCCTGCCTCGTTCTCTAGGGTCTGCATGGCCAGTGGCCTCGGACACCCCCAGAGCAGGACACAGTCCGGGGCTCGGGGCTCTGGAGCAGCTCAGGGACACTGCACTGTCTTTTTAGATAGAACTTCAATACAGAGAAGCAGAAAAGTAAAAAAACAAACCAAACCTATTTTATAAGCAACAATCCCTTTATATTGGCATGTATTTTTTCCAGAATTTCTCTACACATAACTATGCTTATTTGTAAACTTGCAAAAATACCCTAGAATGGATTGTATTATACATACTGTTTGATAACTTGTACTTGTCATTTAATACAGTGTGTGCGGGTTTTCTGGACCAGTAACTACACCCACACCCCAGCCGCATGGTGGCCTGTTTGTACTGCACAGAGTGTCCAGTGGAGGGCTCTGAGGGCCTGTCGCTCTGCTTACTGATTTATGTGCCCCCCCCCACCATCACCTCTGGAGAGCTCTGGCACCGTTCCCACCAGCTGTGATTTCAAGTTTCTGTCCTGTACCACAGTTTATTTGGAGGTTGGGAATGGGTCTCTGTGACTCCCCAGGGGACTCCATGGATTCTTTAAGGACCTGAGCGGGCCACTCAGATGGGACCTGGACGCCCAGTGTCGGTGAAGGGCCGGGGATGAGCTGCATGCCCTCAGGCTCTGACCCTCTGGGGCCCAGCCACCCACTCCCACCAGCAGTGGGAGCCTGCCTCCTTCAAGAGGCTCACAGGGGCAGTCCCAGCGTGACCAGGCCGCGCCTGGGCTGGGCCCGTCCCCGCAGAACCTGAGCCTTGGGCTGGGGCCCAGGGCTGCCAGGCGAGGCATGGGATGCCAGTGTTTACTTGCCTCTTGCTGCCTCAGTTTCCCCATCTATAAAAGGGGTAGTTATAGGGCCTGCCCTTGGGCTGGAGTGAGAATAAGAAGAGAGGTAAAGGGCCCAGCGTGTGGCCTGGCACAAGGTTACCTGTTAACCACGGTGACAATGAGGCCCTTAGGTTACACCTTGGGCCTGAGCCAGCCCTGCCCTCAGGGAGAGGCGCTGGGGGTGTGAGGCCAAGGGGGACCATAGCCCAGTGGTCAGCAACACCATCTGACCTCAGTGCCCACACTCACTGGCTGGCTGCGTTCTTCTTGCCCCCTGGCTGGACTCAGGTCCTGCCCAGACCTCAAGCCTACCTTTTCCTCAGGTCGGTCCAGTGCTGGCCCTGGTCCTCAAGCCTGGACAGACAGAGGCAGAGGCCCTGGGCCGGAAGCCCTGAGGTGGTGTCCAGTACATGTGTGGTCAGTGGGCTGCTGCTCGGCTCCATACCTCTGCCCTGTGCCGCGAGAGAGGGACAGGAGTAAGCACGTATGCTCCAGCCTTGTGTCCACAGTGGCCTGGAGACGGCAGGCCTAGAGTCAACAGCCGGCTGCTGGACCCTGGAGGTGGGGGGCGGGCGGTGCCCAGGAGTTGCTGAGTCAGCCGCGGAAGGCTGTGCGGCTGACACACTGGAAAACAGTTGATAAACAAGGCCGGCCAGCCCCTCACCGCCCCACACTAACACCTACTGGGGCCCCCTCCCCTCCACCCAGGCAATGAAGGGCGTCTCTGCACAGAGGGCCCCCTTCCAGCGGGTCCCAGCAGTGGGGGGCCAGCCCCGGGGTGCTCGTTCTCCCGGGGTCCAGCTCTCTGTCCGCCCCCCGCTCCAGGGTCACCCGGGACCTTAGCCCCCGGCCGCTGTTGACGAGCCAGGAGCCCCGCGTCCGGGCCTGCCCCCTACCTCCGAGGAGCCCAGGTGTCGCTGGAGCGCCCGCAGTCTCGGAGCGGCCCGCATCCGTCCCCCCACCCTGAGCGGGAGCTGGTCCCGGGGCGCAGACACCTCCCCGCGCCCGCCCTTGGCCGGCGCCTGGCCCCTCCCAGGGCCGAAGAGCCACGTGTCCGACCAGACCCAGTTTGGGGGGCGCGTCCCTCTGGCGGGGAGGGCGGCTCCACCTCAGGGTCCTCCTGCGGTGTCTCAAGGGCTTCGCGGCATGGCTGGGGGTGGGGGCGACAGGGGCGCACACACCTGCGGGGGGCGCGGAGGCTCCTCCCAGGGCCGGAAGTGGAGTGGGGGGCACCTGCGGGGGGGGGGGCTTGGGGCGGGGCTGGGGCGGGGCTGGGCGGTCCGTGGGGGGCGGGGTCGGTCGGGGCCCCGGGCGCAGGGGCCGCGGGCGCAGGGCCGGGAGGTCGCCTGCGCGCGGGAGCCCGACTGCCCACCACGACTCCCAGTGCTACGTTTTGTGTTTTGTTTGTTCCTCCCCTTCCCCGGGGCAGTTACGGTTTCCACGGAAGCCCCGCAGAGGGCCGGGTGGGCTTTGCCGGGCTGGCTGCCCCGAGAGACCACGCGGTGGTGCCTCGGTGTCCTCTCCTCCCAGGCTGAGATGCGGGTCCGCGCTCTCCCCCAGCCCAGGGAGGCTCTGCACGCCGCCGGGTTCGGGCCTGGGCTACGGCGTCGGGAGGACAGGGGCAGCCGAGCACCCAGAGTACATGTGGGACGTCTTAGGTAAGGTAAGTGGTGAAGGGCAGCTGTTACGCCTAAACTCTGGGAAGGTCGGCACCACCGTCTTGGTCGGCCGGTTAAGCTGCTCCGGGGATGGGAGCTGTTTTCTTCCTGTCCAAGTGCCTTTTCTGACTCCTGGGTGGTGAGCAGGGACCACGTGGAGGTCACGCCACAGACCCCTCCAAGGCAGGGAAGGGGACCCTCGGAGCAAAGGTGGAAGTGTGCAGGCCTCGCCTACTCTGGAGGTGATTAAGAAACACCTATCTGAGATTTACAGGCAAGTGATGTGTGGGTGGGATTACGTTTATAGGAGAGAACTGGGAACAGACGCTCATCCCTGTTTTTGCAAACACCCATGGGTACAGGAGACAAGAAACAACCAGACTGTCTGCCCTGGGGACAGTTAAGTCAATGAGCCCTTGTCAAGGACCAGCATGTCCTGCAGTCCACGAAAAAGACTGAGGCCCATCTGTGTGTAAAGCGAACAGTGTCCTGGGGTGGCGAGGAGGCGGAGACGAGTGTGGCGGCCTGGGTGTCCACAGTGTGACCCTGTGTGTGCTCAGCTTCTACTACATTACAAAGGTTTGCTCCCTTATTCCTCACGACAGCTTCATGACGTCACTGGTGTTATCCCCATTTTCTAGAGGGGGCACAGGGAAGCTCTGTGTTAGGGTATTTTCTAGAATGATGCACAGAAGACTACACTAGTGACCGCCTCTGGGATGAGCACTTGTGGACGGGCTTAGCTCTTGCCCCTGTAACTCCCTTTCTAGAGACATGATAGTCTCCGGCCCAGGAGAGAACTCAGTGGTTGGGAGAGAGGGTGGGAGAGCTGGGAATTGTCACAATTCCTTCCAGGGCCTCTCTGGGGCCTACCTCCCAATCCCGTACCCACCAGACAGAACGGCAGTGTTTCGGGTCCCTGCCCCTTTCACAGGAGACTTGAGACCGTCAGCCCTCTCTGAGGACCAGGAATATCGCCAGGACATTGTAGACTCTGGACACTTCTCTAATGAGAAGATGGCAAGGTTTCTTTTGGCAGCTATAGGCAAATTAGAATAAAGAGCTTCTTCTTCAAGACCCTTACCTACTAGAAGGTTATCACAAGAAGTATTTAAATAGCCCATCTTTGGAGTCAAAACAAAATTACAGTAAAATATGAAAACACTTAAAAATGATAAAAACATTTGCAGTGTGAGTGTTAACACCTCGAGTCAGTGCCCCATGTTTCAGTGAAAGGTCCTGGTGCTCTGGAGTCACAGCTGGGAGCTCTGGTCCCCTCTGGCAGGAGGAAAGGCAGTGCGAGTCTGCTGTTGGGCCATCTGGGTCCGAGAAAGTGAGGAGAAGCGTCCCGGTGCCCGTGTCAGGAGGTTGCCCTGTGGAAGGAGCGAGATGGAAGAGGTCAGACCCCACAAATGTGCGAGCTGCCGTGTTTCCTCCAGCTTAGATGCTGTCTCATGAGGTCAGTGTCCCTCCGGTGCCCCTCCCCATGGACCGCTCACGGCTCGCTGAGCCGCCCGGGAAGGAGTCTGCTTCATCTTACCATTTACCTCTAATCCAACTGCAAACACAGCTTCTCCACTGAACGCCCAGTCCTCCCTGGGTCCTCAGGCCTGGGTCTGGTCAGGCACCGTCTGCCAGGGGCTGGTGGTCCCAGGTAAGGTCATCTGAGCACGGTGTTCTGAGAGTGTGTGTGAGTGTGCCAGTGCGTGTGAGTGTGTGTGACTGAGTGTGCGTGTGTGCGCCTGTGTGCTCTGTGTGAATGTGAGCGTCGCCTGTGGGCATGGAAATGGATATCTGTCCAAGGGGCGAGCGTGTGACACAGCTCCATATGTGTGCTTTGTCCCCTAGGGTGTCTGGGGGCAGACTTGCTCCTCTCCTCCCTGTGCTGATGGTGCTGTGGCCCCCAGTGCCCTTCACCGTGGTGGAGCGACCAGGCTGGACCCCTGGAGTGATTCCGCTCGGAGGCCCAGACAGCCTTGCTCAAGTCCTTTCTTGCCCCCTGGGATGCTGGTTGGATCATTTCGTGTCCTAAAGTCTGTGTTTTCATGGATGAAACAGGTGAGACAATATGGTGGGTCCTCTTGAGTTTCTGGTGGACATGAGTCGAGACGATGTACACACAGCTTAGCCCCAACGTGGAGCTTAGCATGGATCAGAGTGTTTGTGTGATGGAGGGAAACCTTCAGGCCCTTACCATCATCCACAGCTATGACAATGGCCGAAAATGTGTGGTTCTCCATGTCATCGTTGTGCAGACTGGCTCGAGTGGAAATGACGCCTGTTTCTGAGTTGATGTCCAGCCAACGGCTTGGGCTGTCCCACATCTGGTACCTGAAATGCATAAACCCCCATTCCTAGAGGGCTGGGACCACGTGTCCCTCAACCACCCTTCCGATCAGGTGCTGAGAAATTTAAGTCTTCCTCTGGCTTGTTCTCCAGAGATGTGGCTGAATTTCAGCCCTGGGTGCCTTGAGCAGCCCTGAGCGAGGGCAGCAGGCCATGTTGCACCCATGGTCCTACCTGATTCTCTGACCCTGGAGGCTGTCTGGGTCCTGGGCCCTGTATGATGTGATTTCCTGGCCCGCAACCACATCCTTGGGCACTTCCACCGTCTTTATTGGGGGCACAAAGACAGGGGCCTCATTCATGTCCAGCACGTCCACAGTGACGGTCGCTGTGGCTGTGGGGAGAGACGGTGCAAAGGGCACGGTGTTCGCCACTGTCACGTAGAGGATGTATCGCTGTGTGGCCTCAAAATCCAAGCCCTGAGGAACACAGCAGAGGGGTATCAGGTTCTGGGGACTTGGCTGGCCTGCGAGAGAGCACAGGCCCTGGCCTGTGCCCCTGGCCTGTCCCAAGGGCAGGTCACCGCCTGGGATGGCAGGACAGGAGTGGCCATGGTCGAGAGCCCTCCACGCTGAGCCGGCTCACAGGGACTTCACACTTAGCAGAGCCATGGAGAGGCAGACTCTGGTTAAGATCTCGGCTTTGCCGTTGGTGGCACAGCCCAAGCAGGTGACCTTGCTTCTCCATGCCTCAGTTTGCCCACCATCAAACGTCTGTGATTGCAGCAACTTCCCTGCTGGAGCTGGTGTGAAAATTGAGTGTGAGGACAGAAATGGCCTGCGGCACTTACCGAGACCTTGTGGTTGCTGTTTTATTATCCTCAGACTTGTGAGAGGCTAGTGGGCCCTGAGCAGCATTCTCCGAGGGCATCCCCAGGTGGCTGGGCCAGGGGTCAGCTGGAACCGGACCCCTCTGATGGAGGCCCTGGTCCCAGCCAGGCATGTGGTTATCCCCAGGGGTCCCCTCGCTCCCCGGCACCAGGTAAGATGCAGATTGGTATGTAAATGTCCTGGGATGTGCCCATGGTGGAATTCTTGGATTTTAGCCTTTCTGTCCCCCAGGCCAGTCTAAATGCTGCCTTTGGCCTTCTCCGTGTTTATTCTAAGTGTCCCAGGATTCTGGGGCCAAAAAAGCCCATTTGGAACAAATAGCAGCCAAGTACCTATGCTCCCCACCCCCCGCCTCCTGAGAAAAACCCCTCAGCCCAGCAGAGGTTCCTAAGGTCCTTAAGGTTCCCCTTCCCCCATGACTCCCTCCCTCCCCGCTGTCTTCTCGTTTCTCTCTCTCTGACTGTTCATCTTAGGTTTGCAGATGGTTCCAGGCCCCCCGCCCACTCTGAAGACCGCCTTCACTCTGGGGACCTGGCTTCCTGCCTCCAGGAGCCAACCAGCAGCTTCCAGGCCAAGCGAAGTCTCCACGTGCGTCTCAGATGAGACGATGCCAGGGCATTGCTCAGAAGGACCCGGGGGCCTGAGCCCCTTTGTTTGTGAGACCCCTCTTCTCTCCCCACTGTCCATCCCACCATCCCCCCTCAGCACCCCCAGGGTCCCTCCCACTTTGGGGGGAACCCAAAGGAAGACACATGTCCCAGTTAAGCTCTATGGAATCATCCTCGGTTAGTATTTTTCCGGGAGAAAACAGTTACTTAGGCAGCACTTCTGAGGTAGGTCCGGGGCCATGGTGCGGCCAGGGGGACACAAGGACCAGAGAGGACCACTGGCGCAGCAGGAAGCCCTCCCTGGGCAGCTGCTCTCCTGGATGAAGAGCGTAGTGTGTGCTCCATACCTGTCCCAGAACTACGGGGTCACAGCTGCCCCCTCCTTGGAGCTCACACCCACCTTGGCTGTTTTCAAAAGGCCGTCATTGGTCTTGGGGTCTGTGGTGACAGTGAAGAGGCGGGATCTGTCATTCAGGATGGAGAACACTGCCTTCCATGCAGGGGTGCCCGGGGTGTCTGCGTCCTTCACTTTTAGCCTCACTATCCCGGCGCCCACCTTGTTCTCAAACACCTGGCCCGCGTACTGCAAGGGAAAGACAGAGGCCCTCGTCCCTGGTGTCCCGTGTGGGGCCTTGGGAAACCCACAACCTGGGCCAGCCTCGCTGAGTCCACGGTTCTCCAGCAGGAGGGGCCACAGTGGAGGATCCCCTCTTCAAGCGGCATCTGTTGGCTAGAGCCAAGTGCCAGCAAAGGCCCCGCTTCAGGCTACGGACGTAGGCAACGGGGCTCTGAGAGCTGGGTGTCTGTCTTCACCCTGGAGTCAAGGGGCTGGAAAGCTGACCCCACGACGCCCAGGCTCCGGCAGCTCTGGTCCCAGGTGGGCATCAGCTGAGGGGCATGGGTGCCTGGGGCCAAGGGCAGCCGCCCCGGACTCTGTTCCCAGGGACAGCCACGGTCATGGGGACTAGCAGGAAGTGGGGCCTGGAGTGGCTCCTCCTGCCTGTCCCCTGCCCCTCCCTGTCAGGTCCTTTCTGACTCAGTCTCCAGAGGGAGCAAGTGTCTCTATCATTAAGTCTGGCCTGTGTGACTGTCAGGGGAGCTCCCACTGAGACAGCTGCCAGGCTCCAGCGAGCCTCTGACCCCAGTCCCTCGGGAGCAAGGCCGGCTTCACTGGTCACGACTGTTCAGGTGATGGCAGAATTCCGACAGCAGCCTCTCGTTTCAGCTGCAGGGGATGCAGCCGCGTGACTCTGCCTCGAACAGGACGGGGCTGCAGGTGGCTGATAAGGAAATGTCCCGTGGAGGAAGGGACATGGTGAGTGTGCAGATAAGCCCGGGGAGACTGAGTCCGGCTGCAGAGGGAGAACTGAGGACAGGCAGAAAGTGGGACAGAGAGAGTGAGGGAGAGGGAGTGAGACAAGGTGGCCTGACTCCTAGCGGTTTCCAGACCCTGCTTCCCACCCCTCGTATAGCTCAGCTGCACCCCAAACCCCTCCTGTTTCTTTCTTTTTTTTTTTTTTAAAGATTTTATTTATTCATTTGACAGAGATCACAAGCAGGCAGAGAGGCAGTCAGAGAGAGAGGAGGAAGCAGGCTCCCCGCTGAGCAGATATCCCCATGTGGGACTCGATCCCACGGCCCTGGGATCATGACCTGAGCCAAAGACAGAGGCCTTAACCCACTGAGCCACCCAGGCGCCCCACCCCTCCTGTTTCTTTACGACAAATCCCCTCTATCCTTTACTTATCCAAACATCTGTATCCCCTTTTCCTGAAGAATCCTTGAGTTGGTTCCTGCCCTCTGGGCCTAGGGGCTCTGCATTCTTACCCCATGAGATCTAGGGGGCTCCCAGCCAGAGACAGAGCCCCATCCCGCCTGCGTCATGAACTCCGCCTTCCAGGTCGCTGCTGGCCGAGAGGGCTGCCCTTGGCCCAGGAGAGTGTGACCCGAAGATGGGGAGTGTTGTAAGCTGCCGCCAGGCTACGGTCTGAATCCTGACACTGCTGCTCACACAGTGACAGGTCACGAGGTGTCCGCTGGATCTGCCAGGACTCACCTGAGTGGGGCTGAAGACGGGAGGGCTGCCGTTGCTCTGGGTGACTGTGATCACGGCTGTTGTGGAGCGTAGGCCCTCCCCTTGGAGGTCGGCAGCCTGGACCGTCAGGGTGTAGGCAGGCACGCTCTGCGGACAGGCACGCAGCAGTCAGTCCTGGGGTTCTCGAGGCAGGCTTGGATCCACCCGGTGGCACCTTGGGAGTCAATATGGGACAGCAGAGGCAGCGAACCTGGAGGGCCCTCCCATCCAGGAAGTGACCGGCTTCCAGGTCACTCGAGAGAGACCAAAGTCCCTGCCTTCTCTTTGGCTCCCCACGTACAGAAGCTCACTGTGCGCGAGTCAGACCATTCCCTCCCAAAGCCGACCCAGGAGGAAAGTTTCCTGGAGTGGGATCTGTCAATATAATCCCCAGCACTAGGCATTTATGGGGCTAGTGCTTATGGGGGCATGATGCCAGTACATTTCTATTTTCACCAGAAAATGTGGTCTAGGTTTGTGGGAAACAGAGTCCTTTCATTTCACTGGTTCCAGCAGGCGTCTCGTCGATCACATCTAATTTACCCCAGCGACTGCGCGGGGCGCAAAGCCAGCCTGCCTGCACCAGCCCGTGGACGCCTCTTCTTCTTTCTTTTCTTTTACTTTTTCTTTTTTTAAGATTTTATTTATTTATTTGACAGAGAGTGAGCACAAGCAGGGGAAGTGGCAGAGAGAGAGGGAGAAGGAGGCGCCCCGCTGAGCAGGGAGCCTGATGCGGGACTCGATCCCAGGACCCCTGGATCATGACCTGAGCCGAAGGCAGACGCTTCACCATGGAGCCCCCAGGTGCCCCTGATAAATGCCTCTTCTGATTGGTTGGCTCATGTTCTAATTGGCCAGCCCTCAGTTCCGACTGGCTGGGAACGTGTTCTGGCTGGTGGGCTGGTGTTGGTTCTGACGGGCTGCTGCCCATGGCTTAGTGGCTGGGGCTTATGTACATGTAACTGCTGCCCCAGAGGCCCCCGAGGCCCCCTGACCTGTTGGTCCAGCTCAGTAGTGAGCACAGAGATGACTCCCATGTCCCGGTTGATGGAGAACATGTTGGAGTGAGGCAGCGAGGGGTCCTGGCTGAGGATGGTGTAGGCAATGTCTGCGTTGTCTGTGTTCTCGTGGTCGTCCGCGTCCGTTGCTGTGATTTGCATCACGGATGTTCCTGTGAGGATAGAGGGGAGACGAGTTGGTAACCTCAGCAGGTAACTGTTGTATTGGCCGGGCGATACAAGTTCATATAGAAACCCAAAATTAAATGTGTTCCTTTTTTTTTTTTTTTAAGGATTTTATTTATTTATTTGACAGAGAGAGATCACAAGTAGACGGAGAGGCTGGTGGGGTGGGGGGGAAGCAGGCTCCTCGCTGAGCAGAGAGCCCGATGCGGGGCTCAATCCCAGGACCCCGAGATCATGACCTGAGCTGAAGGCAGCGGCTTAACCCACTGAGCCCCCCGGGCGCCCCAATGTGTTTCTTTTTTAGTCTCTTCACTAAACAGGTGATAAAACTCCTTATCAAGGGATATAAGTTCTAGTTCAAATAATTCACCAAATTATTATAATAAATTCCAGGTGATTTGTTTACCTTTTCCATAAGTCCTTAGGGCATCTTTAAAAATTGTTGTATTTATTATTTTTGTTTTTAAACATTTTTTTTTTTTTACATAACGTCTACACCCAATGTGGGGCTCGACCTCATGACCCCGAGGCCCGAGGGTGAGAACTGCTTTGCTCCATGGGCTGAGGCAGCCCGGCGCTCCAGGGTGTCTTTTGAACAATTTTTGAATGTCATTTAAGTTTTAATTTAAACTCCAGTTGGTTAACATATGGCGTAAGATTAGTTTCAAGTTTACGAGGTAGTGATTCCTCAATCCCTCCCTCACCTGATGCTCATCAGGACACACGCACTCCTTCCTCCGCATCACCGGGTTCCCCAGCCCCCAGCCTCCCTCCCCTCTGGTGACCCTCTGGCTGTTCTCTTGAGTGAAGAGTCTGTTTCCTGGCTTGCCTCTCTTTCGGGTGTCTTCTGACACGGCTGTCATCGTGGGACCCTTGTCCCTCAGGTGCTGCCGTTCTGTCAAGTGCTTGAGGGGAGGGGGAGGGGCTGTTTCCTATCTCATCTTTGCAGCTCTTCCCCGCCTCCCTGTCCTTCCTCCCCAGTCATTGTCAGGGAGTCCCTCCTGTTTGGACACTGGCCTCACGGCCGGAGCTGGAGCCAAGCACACGAGCCAGATGGAGAGAAGCATGAGGGGTGGGCAAAGGTGCATCCTCGTTGCCCGAGCGTGGTCTCCTGCGGTACCCTGCAACACATGTGTACCTCACGTGGGTGATTGCAGGCAGCTGGTGCTGGCAGGTGACTGGGGTTTGTCGGAGGGCAAGGCAGCACCAAGGTAGAAAAGAAAGGGGAAAAGAGGAAGAAAGCTTTAGTGGCAGCTACTGGTGGGCGGGGGGGGGGGGGGGGGGGGGGGGGGGGGGGGGGGGGGGGAGAAGAAAGCATCCGTCACAATGTCCTTTCACGTGAAATACCTGTGACTTTTGGTTTCATTTATCTATAGTCACAGAGAATGAGGACCTCAACATTCCCACAATGTCAGGTTGGAAGCTGTGGGCACAGGGGCTGTCGGCATCGCCTACAGTCATGTCTGGAGGTCTAACTCCTCAGTGGGCAGTAAGAGCCAGCTGGAACCAGAGTGTCCCCTGGATCAAGTCAGGTTCTTGTTTGCAAGATCACAGGTTGGGAAATATGTGGGACAGTCCTCAGGGAGAAGTGGAAACTGACACAGAAAGGGGGTGTAGATGGGACTGTGAGATGAGAACGGCCACACGGTAAGGGGGGCTCTGTCCAGGCAGTAGTTACAGAGATGCCGAACCAGCAAAGGCAGACAGGACATAGAGACAGAAGTGAGGTGACCACTGGGCGTCTCTGGGACTTCTGGGCCCAGAAGGACCTTCTTGCTCTATGGCCCTTGTTGGCCCCTCCTTGTAGGATGCTCTCCGCCTGTAGCCCTCCCCAGGTCCAGCTCTCTTGAGGAAGCCTGAGAACATCTCTGTTGCTCGAACATCACCCCCCGCCCCCCAAAAATGTCTGGGCAGTCCTTGATCTGTCTGTTCAACTCTCCAAGTGGGGCCCTTCCTGCACGGGAACCCGGGGTGCAGGTCGCCGGGAAGGTGCGCTGGGCTGTTGGTACTTTGATTTCCCAGGTTCTTTACATTTTTCCTTTTATTATTGCCGTGCGTCACCAAAACCCTGCATTGTTCCAATTAACCTGGGTAGGCTCCTTCCATCACGGACCCCTCAAAGACCGCCTGGGTGAATTCCGGCCTGTTGTCGTTCTGGTCTCACTGTGATCACAGTTTCCATCGGGTCCTCCACAGCATTCCCAGTCGAAGACACAGCATGAAGGAACAGCTGGAAAGCAATAGAGGTGCAGCAGAGGCATGTGGGAGCCACCCTGGCCAGTGGGCACCTGTCCCCCAGAAGGCCCATTGCCGTGACAGCCCCCTTTCTACCTTCATCTCGCATTTCAGTGCTCACGAGTCTGGGAACGCAGCTCGCACTCCATCCCCGGGGATGCCCCGAAAGGCTGCGTCTGTGTCTCTTGGGGTTTTTCTCCCGGCGATGCTCAGGACACAGTGCCAGCCATCATCCCACCTACCCTCTCCCTTTCCCACCGAAGGTGCCTCAGCTGGGCCTCCCATGCAGCTGGGTGGAACCACGAGGATTTGGCATTTGACTTCTGCCCACCCTCCCTTCCCAGGCACAGAAGGGGGGCCTGCCTGGGAACTTGCTCGGAACGCCAAAGAGGGCAGTGTCCTCGAGAGGAGAGCAACCTGAGGCTTTGTTTGGGTCTCGGTTTCCCTCCGAGGGGTGTGGTAGAGAGTCTTCTGGACCGAAAACCCCAGAGAGCTGTGTTTAAAGGGTGCTCAGCTAACAGGTGCTGAGAACTCACCCAGAACTAGATACCGTTCAAAGGGCTTCACGCATGCTAACCCAACAGCACAGGGAGGCTGAGGGGGGTCACGACCACACCCAGGCTACAACAGAACTCATTCTTCACTTTAAGTCCCTGATTCCTTCCCCTGCTCTGCCTGCCTCCCCACTCTTCACTCTCCTGCACCTGGACTGTACCAGGGGCTCAAATATGGTCTCAGGCGTAACTTCCGAAGTCCACGGGCTGTCTGAAACGCCTAGAGAACAAGAGGCTGCCTTGCCGCCGGCTCCCCGCCCCTGAGGCCACGTAGAGGACACTCACAACATAGTGGGATTCCTGCTCTCTGTCCAGGGGCCCCGTGACCTTGAGCCACCCTGTTTCTCTGTCCATGATGAACACGCCACACGGAGGCTCGTCAGCGCCCCTGCCCGTGATGCTATAGAAAACCTGGATTTCCTTGTTCTTGTTCGATTTGACCTGAAGACAACACAGAAGCAGAAGGGCCAAGAAGGACCCCAGACCAGTGCCAACCCCTCTCCATAGGGAACCCCAGAACAAAACCAGAGCTCTCCCTTTGCACTACCTGAGCCACTGTTTTGGGGTTTGGGCCTCTCATTCTCTGGGATGGAGATGGGAGGGACAACCCAGTCTCTCTTGCCTCCTGGGACCAAAGTGGGCATGAGGGAACGTCAGCACCTTCGTGTGGTGTCCAGAGAGGATACCCTAGAAGGACAGGAGGTGAGGGGCCCTAGAACGGTCCAGTGCAATGAAGCCGGCCCTTGTAAACACCACACTGACCTGCTGGAGGGTCTTGTTGGCGTGCAGACCTTCCAGCATCAGCCCCAGCTTCTGAGGTATCTTGGGCGTCCCCTTACTGGAAGGCGTCCCATGGGCAAAGAGCTGCCAAGCCGATGGGAAGTAGGTTAAGGGCACAGGGGACAGGCTTTGGGACAGGGCCTGTGGACGGCCCAGATGTCAGCATTGTCCTGTTCTTCTCTGCCCCCCCTCCCAGAAAACAAAGGCCTCCACCTCCATCATGGCCTCCAGGGTTTCCCATCACCTTCCTCTCTGGGGGAAGGGTGAGAGGGGGTGCCCTGTGACATCATGGGAAGGGTGAGGTGGCGTGAATGTCTTCTCCCTAAATCCCAGAGACCGGAGAACTTTCTTGAGTCCTGAATGCAGTGTGTGTTTTAATCTATACCAAAGCCGGGCCCCAAAACGGGTCTACAAACACTTTCTGGAAACACCTTTTGTGTCCAGCAGCAGGGAGTTGGTTCAACCACAGCCCAGTCCTGCTCATGATGTAACGGTGAAGACTGCAAGGAAGGTGCTCAAGACACTTCGTCAAGAGAAAGAGGCCTGTGAGAGAGGAAGGGGCTTGGCTGCTTTCCAGGGAAAATGTGCAGCGCCGAAGTGTGCATGGTTGTCTGTGTGCAATGGACGGAAGGCTTTAGTGGGCTGTATTAATGGATGTTCCCCCAGACTAATAGAGTTATCATACTGGGTGCTTTTTATTTTCTGGATTTTCTTAAGTGTTAGAAATATAACAACTGGATATTATCAGAAAAACGCCCCAGGAGAGTTGCCATTAAGTATGAGAGCTTGCGAAGTGAGATATTAAAGTGCGTGTACCAGAATGGTGCAGGATTTTTCTCGGTTTGGAGATTAACAGCCTCTTACATTAAAAAAAATATTGGGGCTCCTGGGTGGCTCAGTGGGTTAAGCCTCTGCCTTCAGCTCAGGTTATGATCTCAGCGTCTTGGGATCGAGCCCCGCATCGGGCTCTCTGCTCAGTGGAGAGCCTGCTTCCCTCTCTCTCTCTGCCTGCCTCTCTGCCTACTTGTGATCTCTCTGTCAAATAAATAAATAAATAAATAAATAAATAAATAAATAAAATCTTTAAAAAAATATTTAAAAAAACTGCCTTTAGTACTTTTTAGTTTTAGTACTTTCAAACTTTGAGCAGTTTGAACTACTGTTTTTGTAAGTGGGCTGCACACCCAGTATAGAGTGCGGGGTGGGGCTTGAACTGCCGACCCTGAGATCAAGACCTGAGCTGAGATCAAGAGTCGGATGCTTAACTGACTGAGCTGCCAGGTGCTCCAAGCAGTCTGGTCTTTGAAGACAGCCCCTGACGGGGACACTCCTTCCTCAGGGTAGTTCTCTACCTTGGTTCAGAGGCTGATTCCGGCAGGGCTCACAGGACCGGGGCCAGACCTGCGGCCGGACAAGGCAGAGTCCCGGGAGCAAATACACATTTATTCCATTTCAGACCGGTTGGCCATCATGTGTTGCTCGGGCCCTGGTTCGGCTTGTCCCCACCCCTGTAGTTGAGGGTGTTTTCACCATCCTGGTGAGTGACGCCCTCACCTGCCCATCTCTGGTCCCTGAGTAAGCCGGCAGCACCCTTACCTGGGTGGCAGACAAGCAGAGCAGAAAGTAGGTGGTGCTGGCCATAGCTGTGGTGGAGCGGCGTGTGGTGGAGGCCACTGCCACACTGCCCTGTAGTCTCAGCTGCTGACATTCTGTGGTCCAAGGACTATCGACCTGCCTGTCCTTGGCAATCACAGTGTCAGGGGAGGGGCTGGGAAGCCGGCAGGTGCAGAGGCCAGCCCGTTGTCGCAGGAGGAGGACCTTGGCCTCAGCTAAGCACTTCTTGGCTGTCCACCAGGGCACGGAGACTCAGACTCCCGCCAATGTCAGCCCTTCCTCTGAGCCTTCTCTTCACAATGAGGATGATGGCTGCTAAGCAGATGATGCTTGGGCGGGGGTCTCCAGGCCTAGCTCCAGCACACGAGGTGACCTGAGATTGTGTGGCAAGGCTGAAGTCACTGTGGGCATTGTACGCTGCCATTTTCTCAGCACAGCTCAGCCCTGTTCTCTGAAGGGGGAACTGCACCAGGTGTGGTTGACAGGACGTGGGTTTGGGAGCCCTTCTTGGAGGCTGGTGGCCACCCTGGGAATGGGGTTTGTTGCTGAAGGGGAGGAAGAAGGAACAGACAGGCCTCTCCTCACCTTGAACTGCTCAGCCTCCCAGGGGAAATTCTATGTCAGTTCCGGGGGAAATGGAGGCAGGAATCACCTGGCACTGGGTGGGTTCTCCTCCCACTAGGTTCCAGGGCAGTTTCTCCGCTGGCATCACTGAGAACTCTGCCCCCTTGGCAAGGGCTCATGCAAAAGTCCCAGAACATGGAGGGTTAGGGGGATTTCTCAGCATATGCTGTGTTGGGAAGGGAATCATCCCCTTTCCACTTCCCCCACAGGGAATGAAAGACCCCAATATGCACCTTCCTTTACAAAAGCATACAGGACTAGAGGAAATAGTAATGAATATTTATTGTTGAAATCCACACAGTTTATGTAGAGATTCTTGCAAAGCCTGGCACGGGGAGAGGGACAGAAGGGTCCCTGTTCCAGGTCTGGAGTTTGGTGCCCCCCACGTGGCCCGCACTCCTTTTGGTATCTCCTGGAAGGGTTGAGGTTTGGAATTCAGCGTCCCTGAAGCCATTCTAGCAGGAACTGGAATGAGCTCTTCTTCCTCAGAAGCAGGGAGGTCACTCTGGCAGGAGCGATGTGACAGTGGCCCTCATCTGTGTGCTTCCTAGAACACCATCGCCTCCTCTTTGCATTGGAAGTGAGTTCTGGTTCTAAGAAAAGCTGTCAGCACCCTCGAGTGCCCAGTAGCGGATGCAACATACTTTGTGTTCACCTCCTGTCCTGCTACCTCCCACCTGTTGTGTCTGTGGAAATTCTGTGATCCCGGGGCGCTGTGGACCGTATACGTGAGTGGGAACAGCCAGGAATGGCCGATGCTGTGCATATCTTTCCTGCTCTGTTGTCCTTTCAGACTTTGCTTCCCATCCATAAGTTTAAAGATAAAATAATTGAGAATTTCAAGATTGCCTCGGTTGTGCCTTAAACCATAGGGTTTGTGTTTATGCACTAGGGTTTGTGTTTATGCACAAACGCATTAAGCCAGCAGGGGCCCAGGTGTGAGGGAGGTGTGCTGCAGAAACTGAGCGTAGGCTTCGTGGGCACTGCGTGTGTATGCGGCAGGGAGGGGCTCAGGGACTCACGGGGTGTCCATTTCCTAGAGATGCGGAGCCCAGAGTCTGTTCTCAGCAAGGGGTGGGTGAGGGTCTGGTTTCACAGGTTACTGTCTGTACTGCCTGCCTGTGTTGCGGGGTTCTGAGCTGCCCAGGCTGGGTGGGGAGGGCAGTGGCCTGGAGGAAAATGGACCCCCCAGTTTGCATCCCTGACCTCACCCCTCCTTCTCAGGGTAGCTGAGTCTGTGCAGAGAAAGCAGTGGTACCTGACCAGCCCCTGATTCTGGCTCCCTGGCCCCTGGGCTCTCTCTGTCCTCCCCTGTGCAGCACTAAGGCCATTGAAGATATGGCCATTGAACGTTGCGTGAGAACAACAAAACGGGAGGGACTTGTGTTCTCAGCATCTCTGTGCTGGGTCATGTCCGTGCTTACTCAGCTTGGACCATCCAGCCTGAAGGCTGGAGTTACCATTCCCATTCTTCAGATGATAAAACGGGCACACAGAAGTAGAGGATCTTAAGTCACACGGCTGGTGAGGGCAGAGCTGAGACTCGAACCCACTCCAGTCTGGTATGGATTCTGTATGCTGTCCACAGGCGATGACAATCGCAAGGAGAGCGTGAGAGAGAGGAGGGGTCCCAGACGGAGCCAGGCACACAGATGTGCACATGCACAGGTACGCATACGTACACATATGCCCATGTCTCCCCTTCGTTTTCACCTCTGAGGCTGCAAAGGTGGGAGGAAACCTGGAGAGGAGTCAGCAGAAGCCAGGTGAGGAGGGTGGCAGCAGAAGGCAGGGGTCTATGAGGAGAAAACACCACACATCCCAAGAGACCAGAGAATTCCCTTCCCTGATGAGTCCGTGTCAAATCTTTGATTTCTCTCCCTGGCCCAGAAATTGGTTCTTCAGTGCTCTAACTAGATTCACTCCTGACTTACTCCTTTCCAGGGGTTGAATCTTCCTGTGGAGACGTGGACCAAAAATAGGAGTCATCTCGCCCTCCTGGAGCCTTCTGCTTTCAGTGATAAGAGGGGTACGAGGTATATGATGTGGACTTCAGATTCGTATGAATATGAAATTTATTAGAACCGGAGGGCAAAAAACCATGGGGGGATTGGTGTCGACATCTCCAGAGCACTTAAGGAAACCTTCCCCTGTTTGTAAACCTCATCTGTCGTCCCGGAAAGTAGAGAATTTCTTTAATCAGTTATATGTGCTCTCATTATATTCTTAGGGTGTAAGGGCTCAGTAGGCTTCCTCTAAACCTCCCTCAGAGCTGGGGTATGGAGTGTGTGGTGGCTACATTTTTCCTCTGGTCGTGGAGATGCAATTTATTGGTAAAGCTTCTGTGTGTGTCCTCTGGTGTGTGATGAGACCTGACCTCCATGTAAAGCCTCGCCCACACTCCCTGCAAACGTAGGGCTTCTCCCCTGTGTGTGTCCTCTGGTGTGTGATGAGATTTGACCTCCGTGTAAAGCCTCGCCCACACTCCCTGCAAATGTAAGGCTTCTCCCCTGTGTGTGTCCTCTGGTGTGTAACAAGGACTGACTTATGAATGAACCCTCTCCTCAGCTCCTTGCCAACAGACAGCTTCTCCTCTTTGTGTGTTCTCTGGTGTCTGCTGAGATATGACCTATCATCGAAGCCTTGCCCACTGCCTCTATATTTGACTCTTATAATTCTTGACATTCCTACCCCCATGAATAATTTTCCTGTCTCCTCTGGATTCAGTTTCTGGCCTGTGCTGGGCTCTTCCTCTACCATTCCCTCATACCCTGTTTGTCCTTTGCATGGGGTGGGAAAGGCTCTTGAATTTCTCCTCTGCCTTATACTTTCAAGCAAAGGTTTGAAACTTTCTTTGACCTCTTGACCTTTAGCTTTGTCATTCCAGCTCTGCGGATCAGAATGTTGCTGCTGCTGGTGATTTTGTTCGCCTGGGCAGGGATCCTCTGGCTGGAAATGTTCTCTTGCAGATATTCGTGGGAGGATCTGAGAAGGGTGATTGCGTTCCAAATGTTGGCTGAGGAATTTCTGACTGGAGAAAGCCAGAGTGCAAGAAGGACAGGGATGTATCTCTGGCCTTGGTTCTGCTGAAAAAAGAAATTTTTGGTCAGGTAGATGTTGATGCAACTGGCTGTGTTGTATGCTTTGTCTCCTGGTAAGGCCACCCTGGTGCTCATTTTTATTGTGTTGACAATGCAAGCTCTGTCTCCTGCCAAGGGTTCCTTCACTCTTCCATTCCGTTTTTACTCACTACATCCTCCTCAGAAATCCTAAAGCCCATACTGAGGGGCTTTTCTAGTATCACCCGGACTAGGTACCTTCAAGTAGCGTCAGAGGCAGCTTCCCTCCTTATATAGACGGACAGACAGTGACCTTTCCCCACATACAAGCACCTTCTAAGTTGTATGATTCTGTGACAGCGTTTGCAGTGATTTCATTTCCTTGAGAGGCAACAACTCGCTGGGTGACTTCAATGGGATGTGTGAGTAAACACAAACCCAAGTCTCCCCATTTAAAAAGACATTTTTAACTGAGGACCAGTATGCGTCTGGATCTCTACTAGAAAGTGGGATATAGATTGGACGAGACACTTGCACAGGTCTCATGGCCTAAAGGGCTCTGGCTCCTGCTGCCCCAACTACGTTATAAATTGCTTCTATTTTAGTTTTCCGCAAATCATAATAGAAAAATATACCCTTCATACTGTATTTATTTCCTTCAGTCTTAGCCCATTTCAAATACAATAGGAAGTCCTGTTTCAAAATATTTTCCCAACCAGTTACGGGGATATATATCACCCCCCAATGCCATCCATCTCCTGCCAATATGCCATCTTCTCTCACTTAGAGATGATGTAATCTTAGAGGGGATTCCCCACTGCAGTCTTTCTCCAAAATTAACCATAGGATCATCTTAAAACAGAACACACCACTTGCCAGTTGGAAACTGCACAATTGTTTCATCTCAGTCAGGAAAACCCCCAGTGTGTCAGAGTGGACCATAGGCTCTAGGAAGTCTGTGGCTCTCTCTGACCTCCATTCCTGACGTCTATGCTTCCTCTAACCGGGGGGGTTCTCAGCCACACACCACACACACCCACCTCTCTTGTGCCTCGGGGCAGCTGTCTAGGTGGACCCCCTTTGCCTGGAATCCTTTGCTCACAGGTGTTTGCACACCTCAAATGTTACCTCCTGGGAGAGCCCTTCCCTATCCAAGCTCTGTTGCACTCACCCTTCCCTCACATTGGTCCCCAGACACTTTCTGAGGACTAGCTTGATTTTCAAAGCACTAATTGTTGTGTGCTGTTATGCACATGCATACCTATGTGCACATATTTCCCTCGTTCATTCAGTCATCAGCTGCTGATGAGCAGTGACTCTGAAAACCTTGTTCAGTCCTGGAAGCCTATCTGGCACAGAGTAGGGACTCCCATGATAGCTACCTGAATTATGGGTGAGTACACACCAACAGAGAGATATCATTTAGAAATATGGAGAAAAAAAAAAGAAAGAAATATGGAGCAAATTAAGAAGAAAGAGCTAAAAGGGCAGAAGAAACTGCCTTGGTAAGAGAGCTGGTAGGTGCCTGAAAACTTGTTTTTTGCCTCTACAATTTTTTTATCAGTATATTCTATTATATATTTTGTGTATGAAGTATTTAAGAAATCAGAACAGAAATTAAAAATGAAAAAAAATGTTCCTAAGAGTCCCATGCCTGTGAATTCCGAATTATTTCTGAAGCATCGGAATTGCAACTGCATTGACTTTAGACAGGGTTTACTCTACTTAAGGGTTGGACTGTGGAAACTGCCAAGGAGAAATCTTCCTTTTTTTTCTGTTTTGTAGAGCAGTGGTGCCCACCTTTCCCTGCTGTGAGCTCGCTCTTCCACTTGCTTCCCCACTTGATGCCCAGCTCCTGGCCGTACTCGTCCCCGTACCAGACCAGCAGTTCGCAGCCTGGCCTGATGACCCGGCAGGTTCGGTAGAAGATCTGCCTGCGATACTGAAAGGCCACCAGATTCTGCTCCTCATCATCCCTGGCACAGTTCACGTACCTGGGAAAGAGGACCAGAGGAGGTAAGTTCCCACCACCTGAAGGCCTCCATGCTGTTATGCCGCCCACTCCCCCACTGCTCATCAGGGAATGCCCTGCTCATACTCAAGCTTCCATCAAAACAACATATGAATTCCCATCTCTAAGTTCTGCTCACTGCCCTCAGTCGGCCTAGAAGGCTCTCCCCCTTGCCTGCTTAACCATTTTTCAAATCCCAACTCCAGACTCACTGTCACTTTGATTGGTCACAAAGCCCAGTGACATCTAGTTTCTCTAAACTCTAAATTAAGTTCTGTTTTATAGCATGGTGTTTGGTCATGGACTCTGCTTCTAGACCACTACGCATCATTCCATACTCAGCCCAAATCTATGTTCCTTTGAGAGGCCTTTCTCCAATCTCCCCATACCGTGTCTGAAGCATGCATCGCCCAAGTTCCCACAGAACCTTGGAGCTCTCTCTGTCTTGCACAACAACAAAGGAAAACAATATTTTATTCATAATGCATCCCCTGCTAACATGTGAGCCCCTCAAGGAAAGGGGCTGGATCATGAAGTGCAGAGGCCTGTGGCCATTCTGCAGCCCATTTTTACACAGGCTTCAGAACTAGTTCTACTAGAACTGAGGCTAGGAAGAGCTGCTGCCCTCACGCATTAAAGGTCCCTTGTTCTAGGTTATCCCTACACTGTGTGCCCTTGAAAAATAGGGAGATTATAGTTAAATTTTCCTAAAGTCAATCCTCTACTGTCTATCTGCAATATGTCTTCCATAGGACATGGGTTGCATAATATGTGTAAGTAATGAACCCCACTGTGGAACACAGTAAGTGCTTATGAATGTTGAGTTGATAAATTAAAGTGTGAATCCAGTGTTCCTCATGAATCTGGGCTCCTCAGGGTTTTTTCCAGGGTTCAAATTTTATCTAGCATATTTTGAGGACATATGCTATGTTCTTAGCTCCTTTTTACCAAAACTGTCACTCGAAGTGAAAGAGCATTATAAGGAGAAAAATGCGGAACAGAGGATTGAGGGAGACCATTGAGGGGGCATGACAAGAAGGAAAGGAGCATGGGTTTGTGAGGGTGATTGTTTTCTCCAGAAGCCAGAACCCTGTCGGCCTTACCTCATCCAGTTGGCCCAAGAGTTATCCTTTCCATCCACGTACTCATAACAGTTTCTTCCTTTGGTGATCTGAGTTTGAGAAAGGGAAATTAAAGACTTTTTTTTTTTTTTTTTGGTGGGGAGGTAATAGAGGGATTATTTTACTCTCCTGCGGTCTGTGCTCTTCCAGCCTGCATGGGATCAGTCCCCAGTGTGACCACATGATGTGCTCCTTAGTCATCACCTACACATCTGGGTCACTTTGTCAATTCAGGGCAGGGGTCTCACAAGGGAGGAGCCTATTTGTGTCTGTATGATTATATCTCCTCTTACCCTCTGATCTTTAAGTAGGAGCTCCAGGTTCATGCAAAGTCCACTCAGTACACAGAGCTAGCCATGTTATAACCCCCATCCACGTAGATGGTGACGTCCTCCCAATCCATAGGAGGGTTGTGGGAAGCCAGAGGGTGGGGGAAGAGATGATGGTTCTCACCAACCAGGAGTATCCACTGTTGGCTGCCTCCTCATCTTCTGTGATTTGGCCCTCATAGGGGCCAAAGTGTAGCCCCAATGGCAGATCAGATGCCTCGTTCCATACTCCAAGCCCAGCCTGAGGGATGCCTGATGGTCTGATTCTCAGCCCAGGGGGCAGAGTGAGGGCTGAGCGGTTGGGTTGCCCCTTGTCCACTGCACTGTCCTTTACAAATGTAGGGGGCCCGTGAACAGCACAGCTGTCAATGAAGAAGTTCTGACACTTCTCACAATCTGGAGGCAAGAGCAACAGGGATTAGGAAAGGATTTTGCATGTTCCTGGACTTGAGCAGTTTCAGAAAGAGCCCAACACTCACATCATTTGGCCTCTACCTTGTACTCCCAGTCACTAGAGGGAGGGGATGATTTGGGGACCGGAAGACAAGACCCAGTTACGGTACCAGGAGAGAACAAGTTCCTTTGAGAGTGGGCCAAGATGGCCACTTACAGAGGTAGTCATCATCCTGGGGCTCGCTGACCTCCTGGTACGCAAGACTCTTTCTTTCTCGTAGACTATACATCTTTACTTCAACATCCTTTCTCCTGAGTTCTGAGTTGGAAAAGACTATGTGAGTGAGGTTGGTGGGGTCTGGAGTGTTAGTCCCTGTTTTGTCAGAAAACATAACATCTCCTCTGATAAATTATTACCTGTCCTTCTATATACTCTGTTCTCTGCCGTTCCCAAACTATTCAGAGTGTAAGATTCCATACTGACTAGAGATGGCTAATTCAATTTTACTTTTTTCGCCATTATCAGGTTAATCTTTGTAATCTTTCCTCTTAGAAAATGGTTCATTCACATATTTCTTCATTCAGAAAATATTTGTTGAGGGCACATTACATGTCAGGCATTGAACAAGGGCCTGGGCATTCAACACCAAGAAAGTATGGTCTTTATTATCACCGAGGGATTTATTGGACACCTTGCGTGGGTCAATTATTTTATGTTAAATTAATGCTTTCAAACAATATATAAACTATACATCTTTATCTTCATTCTACAGATTAGAATTCAGGAGCTCAGAGAATTTACAAGATTTGTCCAAGGCCTCAATGCTAACTACAGGTCTCAGGTAAGTCTAGCTTAAACCCAGGCCTAGGCAAAGTCTGTCCCACATACCTACATTGTATTCATCAACCTTTCTGGAGAACTTAGAGGGACTAAAAGTCCCCATATTATTTTTTCTTACCCAGTTTTCGTAGGGAGTGCTGTCCAGAGGTACTTGCTTCTCCAGGAAGGGACACTGGTTTCTGGCCCTGCTCTGAGCCACTTGTGTTCAGCAACTTTGCTGTTTCTGATAATTCCTTCAAACTATATTCGTTACTTAATGGCGCCCTGGGTATTCCCTTCAATGTGAGAATCACATATTAAAAGACAACATGCATTTCTTTAGTCCTTTAAGGCTTATGGTGTGTTTTCACATGCATTACTTTAGTTAGTACTTCAACAACCCTTGGGAATACTTAAAGAGTCTGAATACTAGAGGGAAAAGAAAGGGCATATGTGGGTATCAAATGTGAGACTAGAACCCATGGCTTAAGACTCTTTCCCCTTAAATTTCTCAAAATTTTCCATAAAAGTGAGAGTGAGGGAGGGAGATTACTCGGGAAGACTAGTTGGAGAATCACTGTCCTCTGTGATAGTGAGATAGAAGGTGATGAGGGCTCATAGAGGAAAAGAGGAGATCTTCTATAAACTAGTGGATATTTGATGGAGGAAGAAATGGAGGCAAATGGAGGGGACAGCACACAACTGGAAAATGAGGTGACATGAGTAGAGAGACGGGGAAGAAAACAAAGGGTTTGTAGAAATGTATCTAAACACTAAAAAAAAAAAAAAGAAAAAAAGAAAAAAAAAAGGATGCTAAAGTTGCCATTTGCCATATCCAGGAAAGACTATTTGTGATTAGATTAGCTGGTTCCTGTCAATTTTGTTTGAATAAGGTTGTAGCACCAGCTAGCTCTCTTTAGTTTCCTGATCCATAAATTGGTATATATACTAATTCTTAACGTTATAGAAAACAGAAAATATTATAATGATCATCAAATTGTTTGGTGAGGTATTTAATATAGTCAGAATAAGAGGTTACAATTTACCCCCTCAGTTGTGCCCATGTTCAAAATCTAAATCACAGATATTATTTTTAGCATTCCTTGAACTTTTAATTTTTTGTTTAATCTGTAAATGCAGAATTACTCATGCAGAAAACATTGAGGGGCCCTCTGGTGCCTTAAGCTGGGCCTGGGACTTCTGAGAAGAAAGAGCTTGTCGTGTGGAGGCAGTCTACACAAATAATTCTGAACAAAATGAGAGTTGTCTAATGAGAGCTCAGAGGAAGCAGTTGTTGTTTTCTCCTACAAGTATGAGCATTTTAGATCAGTTCCAGATACCTATCTGGAGTTTCTAATGAATATTATGCAACCTATATGAAATCTTGAAGTCATTTTATTGGTTGTTTCTCAATCAGCAAACCTGAAACTACTCAGGGCTGGGAGATACTTCCTCTTATTAGAATGGGAGGCTCTCGGTGGGGGAGGGGGAGCCTATCTTCTGCATCTGGGATCCTCCAGTGTATGAATTGCTAGTATATTTGTAAGCTTCTCTTATTTAGAGGGTCTTAGCTCATCTCTCACTTTGGCATAATAGAAAAGAACTGAGGTTGAAATCATCAAATGAATGTTGCAAATTTTACAAAACTCTGAAAGTTTTTTTTCTTAAGATTTTATTTATTTATTTGACAGACAAGTAGAGAGGCAGGCAGAGAGAGAGAGGAGGAGGAAGGCTCCCTGCTGAGCAGAGAGCCTGATGTGGGGCTTGATCCCAGGACCTTGGGATTGTGACCTGAGCCGAAGGCAGAGGCTTTAACCCACTGAACCGCCCCGGTGCCCCCAAAACTCTGAAAGTTTTAATGAGCTTATAAGTGGTTTAGAGAAGGAGCTTAGGATTAGACTGCACTATCACTGGTCCTGTGATCTCAGGTATATAATCAAACATGTCTTTGTCTCAATTTGCTCATCTATAAATGGTGATATTTATAGTACCCACCTCATAGGGTTGTTGTAAGGTTTAAGTAAGTTTATTCATTTGTTTGAAGTCTGAAGTGCAGTGAAAATAAAACAAGTGGTAGCTAATATCATTGCTGTTTTTATTAGCTATTAAAGTGATGAAGATATTGGATATTGTGCTAAAGAGATCAGGAAAGGAAGGCATCAGCTCCTACTCTTACCTGTGTTTCAATCCACGAGAAAGATTTTCTTGTCCACAGGTTTTGGGAAATACTCACCTTCTGGTGTTTACTTTGCTCCATTCTGAATGCCACCCAAGAAGGTCTGACTATAAAGTGATAAGAAATCAGTGTTCTGGTTGGTAAATGTTTCCAGACTCTAGAGGCTCTCACTAGAGACACAGAGTTCTTAACCAGGGAGTGTCGAGTATGTGGATTATCAAGGGGTGATTAGAAAATGGTTTCTGAAGTATCATCACAGCCCGTGCTGCTACTGGTGGCATGAACTAATTTACCTAAAATGTAAAAAAAAATACACAAAACCTCATTTATGCTTCATCCTATGTTCATAAGTTATCTATTACACATATTAAAACATATGTCATGAACTTCTATGGCAAATATACTCAACAAACTGAGAATTGAAAGAACTTACTTCACCATAAGAAAAAAGTCTATCTCCCACATCACACTCTACAGTTAAAAACTGAAAGTTTTTCCTCTAAGATCAAGAACAAGGCAAGGATGTCCACTCTCACTACTTCTATTCAACATAGTACTGAAAGTCCTAGCCAGGGTATTGGGGGAAAAAAAAAAAAAGGACATGCATTTTGGAAAGAAAGAGGTAAAATTTTGTTTGTTCACAGATGACATGATCTTAAATGTGGAAAATCCTAAAGATTCCATACACACACACACACACACACACACACACACACACACACACACACAAAACCTGTGAGAACTAACAAATGAATTCAGCAAAGCTTAAGGTTACAAAATTAACACTAAAAAATTTGTTGCATTTAGGTTGCCTGCGTGGCTCAGTCAGTTGAGTGTCTGACTCTTGGTTTTGGCTCTGGTTGTAATCTTGGAGTTGTGATCAAGCCCTATGTTGGGCTCTGTGCTCAGTACAGAGTCTCCTTAGGAGTCTCTGCCTTTCTTATGCTGAGTGAAATAAGTCAATCAGAGAAAGACAATTATCATATGATCTCCCTGATATGAGGAGGCTGAGAGGCAAAGTGAGGGGTTTGGGGGGGCAGGGAGGGAAAAAAGTGAAACAAGATGGGATCAGGAGGGAGACAAACCATAAGAGACTCTTAATCTCACAAAACAAGCTGAGGCTTGGCGGGGAGGGGGTAGGGATAGGGTGGTTGGGTTATGGACATTGGGGAAGGTATGTGTTATGGTGAGTGCTGTGAAGTGTGTAAACCTGGCGATTCACAGACCTGTACCCCTGGGGCTAATAATACATTATATGTTAATAAAAAATTAAAAATTTAAAAAAAAAGAGTCTCTGCCTTTCCATCTCCATCTGCCACTCCCCCCAATGTGTATGCACGCTCTCTCTCAAATAAATAAGCAAACAGAATGTTAAAGAAAATTAGTGGGGGCGGTGAGGAGACGGGGTAACTAGGTGATGGGTATTAAGGAGGGCAAGTGATGTGATGAGCATTGGGTGTTATACACAACTAATGAATCACTGAACACTACATCAAAAACTAATGATGTACTATATATTGGCTAATTGAACTTAATAAAAAACTTATCTGCATTTGTATGTACTAACAATGAATAATCCAAAAGGAAATTAAGAAAACAGTCTTATTTATAATAACACCAAAAGGAATGAAATAATTAGGAGCAAACTTAACCAAGGAGGTGTAACATTTGTACACTGAAAACTACAAAACATTACTGAAAGAATTTAAAGAAGACACAAGTAAATGGAAAAACACCCCATGTTCATGTATTAGGGGTCTTAATATCATTAATATGTCTACACTACAAAGCAATATACAGATTCAATGCAATTCTTATCAAAACCCGAATGGTATTTTTTTGCAAAAATAGAAAAAGTCAATCCTAAAGTTAATATGAAATTTCAGAGGACCCCAAATAGCCAAAACAATCTTGAGAAAGAAGAACAAAGTTGGAGAACTCACAGTTTCTGGTTTCAAAACATATTACACGGCTACAGTAAGCAAAACAGTATATTATTGGCATAACAACAGACATATAATCTATGGAACAGAATAGAAAGCCCATATAGTTGAATAATCTTTGTAAAGGATGCCAAGACTATAGAATGGGGAAAGGACAATCTTTTCAACAAACGATGCTGAGAGAATATAATAGTCACATGCAAAAGAATAAAGATGCCTTAACAAAGAAGAGAAAAGCTGGAGGTAACACAATTCTGGACTTCAAGTCCTATTACAAAGCTCTAGTAATTAAAACAGTATGGTACTGGCATAAACATAGACACACAGATCAATGGAACAGACAGAAAACCCAAAAGTGAATCCACAACTATATGATCAATTGATCTTCAACAAAGCCAGAAAGAATCTCTTCAGCAAATGGTGTTGGGAAAACTGGACAGCAACATGCAAGGGAATGAAACTAGGCAACTTCCTTACACCGAACACAAAAATAAATTCAGAATGGATTGAAAACCTAAATGCAAGACTTAATACCATAAGAATCCTGGAGGAGAGCACAGGCAGTAACCTCTTTGCCACTGGTCACAGATACGTCTTTCTAGATATGTCTCCTGAGTCAAGGGAAGCAAGCAGAAATAAACTACTGGGACTACATTGAAATGAAAACCTTCTGCACAGTGAAGGAAGCAACCAACAAAATTAAAAGGCTGCCTACAGAATGGGAGAAGATATTTGCAAATGACATATCTTTTTTTTTTAAGATTTTATTTATTTATTTGACAGACAGAGACTACAAGTAGGCAGAGAGGCAGGCAGAGAGAGGGGGAAGCAGGCTCCTCGCTGAGCAGAGAGCCCCATGAGGGGTTTGATCCCAGGACCCTGGGATCATGACCTGAGCCGAAGGCAGAGGCCTTAACCCACTGTGCCACCCAGGCACCCCACAAATGACATATCTGATAAATGGCTACTATCCAAAATATATAAAGAATTTATAAAACTCAACACCTCCAAAATGAATAATCCAATTAAAAAATGGGCAGAAGACATGAATAGACATTTTTTTCAAAAAAGGCATACAGATGGCCAACAGACATGAAAAGATGCTCACCGTCACTGATCATCAGGGAAATACAAATAAAAGCTACAGAAGATGTCATCTCACACCTGTCACAGCACAGGGTGAGGATGTGAAGAAAGGGGAACCCTCTTGCACTGTTGGTGAGAATGCAAACTAGTGCAGCTACTCCAGAAAACAGAATGGAGTTTCCTAAAAAGTTATAAATAGAACTATCCTATGATCCAGCAATTGCACTACTAGATATTACTCAAAGAATAAAAAAGTACTGTTTCAAAGGGATACATGCACCCCAGTGTTTATACCATCCATATCTACAATAGCCAAACTACGGAAATAGTCCCAAGTGTCCAACTGACAAATGGATAAAGAAGATGTGTTATATATACATATACATATATACATATAAATCTATCTATATCTCGATATAATATATATGAATATTAGCTATAAAAAAGAATGAAATCTTGCCATTTGCAACAACATGGATGGAACAAGAGTATTATACTATGTGACATAAGTCGTTCAGAGAAGGATAATTACCACATGATTTCACTGATGTGTGGAATTTAAGAAACAAATGAGCAAAGGGGAAAAAAAGAGGCAAACCAAGAAACAAATTCCAAACTATAGAGGAGAACACACTGATGGTTACCAGGGGGGAGGTGGGTGAGGGGATGAGTTAAATAGGTTATGGGGATTAAGGAGTGCACTTATTATGATAAGCACAGGTTGCATGGAAGTGTTAATTACTATATTACATACCTGAAACTGATATAACAACACTGTATGTTAACTAACTGGAATTAAAATGAAAACTTAAAAAAAATGAAGATGGACCTTTCCATAATTATCTCAAACCCTCATCCAGAATTAAGACTCTGCATGATAAGAAAAAGAATCTGGCTCATTTTGGGGTAACAAGATTATGTGTGTGATTAAATAAACATAAACAAGGATGTATCTTTACATATGTTCGTCATATTCTCTTCTAAGACATTTAATCCAATAACTGAGTAAAAGGAATCACAGAGATTAGCTCTTTGGTGGACTTACAGTCTAATTAAGGTTTCTTTAACTGCCCTTTCATTAGGTAATAATGTTTAGGAAAAACAGCCTTTTTTAAAAAAATGATGAATTTTAAATATATAAAAAGGTGTGGAGAATCATATGTAAAACCACCACCATATCCACCACCATTCAGCCTTATCTCAACATTCTGCCACAACTGTATATCTTTATTTTTTATTTTTATCTTTATAGCTTTTAACTTCTTTTTTAAAATTCAAAAACAAAAATAAAAACAAATAGAAAAATAGGGCACCTGGGTGGCTCAATTGGTTAAGTGTTTGTCTTCAGCTCAGGTCATGACCCCAGGGTCCTGGCATTGGCCTGCTTCAGGCTCCCTGCTCGGCGGGGAGTCTGTTTCTCCCTCTCTGTCTGCTCCTCCCCCAACCTGGGCTCTCGTGCACATGCTCTCTCTCTCTCTCTCTCTCACTCAAATAAATGGAATCTTTAAAAAAAGAGAGACAACTAGCCAAGACACAGCAGAACCACTTGCCACCCTTTCCATTTTCTCTTATAACTATTCTGAATTTGGCATTTCTTTTGTTTTTATATGTTTACCAACTATTATACACTATTAGTGTATTTACAAATGATATAATTATTGTCCACATTTAAAAACTTTATATGGGGGCGCCTGGGTGGCTCAGTGGGTTAAAGCCTCTGCCTTTGGCTCAGGTCATGATCCCTGGGTCCTGGGATCGAGCCCCGCATCAGGCTTTCTGCTCAGCAGGGAGCCTGCTTCCCCCTCTCTCTCTGCCTGCCTCTCTGCCTGCTTGTGAACTCCGTCTGTCAAATAAATAAAATCTTAAAAAAAAAAACTTTATATGAATACCCTCTTACTATATGATATGCTGTTTTACATCTTGGGTTTATGTTTTTAAGGAAAGAGTTTCCTTTGTTGACTCCTGAGATGCAGCTGAGCCCTGAACCTTGGGTTTTAGAAGGAAACCCGACATCTCCCTGGCCCCCTCACCTTGCTGCCTTGGCGTCCATTCTTCATCCGAATCCTCAGTGTCATCTACTTGTGGTTTGATGGCCTGCCTGCGGTGACACATGAAAGCCGGTCGAGGGGCTCTGAGACCTGGAAAGAAGCAGACTTCTGGTCCTCAGAGGGAAGAGCTAGAAGGAGGAACCAAGCACAGTGGCAGTGGACAGTACCACCCAGTCAGGGCGACTCAACTGGTGGAGGTGAGGGGAGGGCAAGGGGTGAGTTCTGCATCGCCAGCGCGAGCCCTACACTGATAGGGAAGAACACAATTTCGCTCCAGATTTGTCTTCACACGGAAGGGAACTAGGGGCAGACGGAGCCACTCCAGAGGCCAACGACGACAGGGCCGCAGGCCTGGCTCATGTTTCCCCGGCTCATCAGCACCCAGCACTTCCGGTTACCTATAGTTATCAGGGCTTCGTAGTTCCTTTTCACATTCCTGTATCGGATTTTCTCCCAGTCTCCCATCTCTGTCCATTCTTCCTTGGAGAAGTACACGGAAATGTCTTTGAAAGCGTCTTTGGCCTAGGGAAAGGAGAGATTCCATCAGTGGCTTACTAACCCCAGTTGGGACTTCGAGCTGGGCCTCCCCCCCACCTTAAATGTAGTGCATTCCCCGATTCCTCGGAGTGCTCCTGTGAAGCGGGGTGAAGAGCTTCTCTCCCTCCTGAGGGTGTCCTGGTGAACCGAACAAGCGCTGAGCGTTTCCCTAGCTGTCTTCTGACAAAGAGCCATTGCTGATGGTTCTGTCCTGTGTCCCCTCCCCCATCCCGTAAAGGAGCAAGCGCCTCCACCCTGTGTCCATGCACGGAGAGGCTCCCCCGCCGGTGGAGGCCAGGAGTCTGTGGTGCTCAGGGAGCAGCTCCTTGTCACCACCCCCTCCTCGACCTTCCTACAGACCGTGCCTGGAGCCCAGCTTCTCCCACACCTCTCACCGTGGGCTTCCACCCTGTTCTCCCCGAGTCTCTCTCAGGGGTCTCCTCTGGGGGCCTGTTGAGGCTCCTGGTGCTGGGACCTCCAGGCAGGCCCTGCTCAGACTCTGAGGCCGTCAGTGGCCGCATGAGTCTCTCTGTCCCAAGGCCAAAGCGCCTGTGGAAGAAGAAGGTGCTGAGAGTGGGTGACAGCCCAGACCACTGCCCAGAGCCGTTTCTGTCTTCCCCATTTGGGTGGGGGGTCTAGAACAAGAACATGTGGGGGCCCCAGAGAGGATTAGAAGATGCAGGTGAGGTCTGGGGTCTTGGTGGCAGGGAGGAGTCTCTCCTGGCCTTGACAGACATCCTAATGAGAGTTAGGTTTTGTTTCTTTTATTCCCCGCAGCTCGGCCGTCTGAGGGAGGGAAGCTGGAGGGATGTGGCTGCCAGCGTTTGCTGGGAGTCCTGAGGTGCAAGGCCGGAAGAGCACCGAGGAGGCCTGGGGGTCCCTGAAGGCTGGGGCTGCTGACAGACGCCCACAGCTCTGCTCCAGGGAGAGGACGTGAGTACTTCCCAAAGGAGGGTTTCTCGGGATGTCCCACTGGGGATTCTGGAAAAATGTGGTGTGAGCAGTCTGGATCTCCAAGGGACAGAGAGATCTCGGGGTGAAGGGATTTGGTCTCACTCGGGGGAGGGGTTGGGGTCTCTCATGTCAAGGGTATCTGGGGCGCCCGGCAGAGGACATCTGGGGTTCCTCAGGCTGACGGTGTTGGCAGTCTCTCAGGACAAGATTTGGGGTCTTTCAGGCTGGAGAGATTGAGAACGCTCAGGCTGAGAGAATGTGGGATCTTGGAGACTGAAGAGATTAGAGGTCTCGCGTTCTAAGATCCGTAGTCTCTCGTGAACCGGCTTTAGGTTTTCTGACGTGGAGTTTCCTTGGGGTCTGTGGAGCCGCAGGGATTTATGAGCTTGCAGGCTGATGGTCCTCAGGGTCTCTGAGGCTGGGGGGATGTGCTCTCTGTGGGCGTACATTTCGGGTGTCTCGGGCTGAGGGTTTTGGGGGTGCCTCAGGCCGAGGGTGATTTGTGTTACTCAGGGGGATTTGGGCCTCTAAGTATTAGGGATTTAGTGTTTCTCTGGGTGAGGGATTTGAGGTTTCTGCAGCTGAGGTGCTTGGGGGTTGGGGGGTCTCCCGCCGAGCTGTGAGGACCCTCCAAGGCAGAGGAATTGGGTTCCCTTGAGGCGGCGAGATTTGGTGTCCCTGCGGCTGAGGGGAGTTGGAGCCAGACAGGGTGAGGGGTCCCAGGGTCTCCCGGGTGAGGTTTGAAGGTTTCAGAGTCGGGGTTTAGAAGAGTTTCACAGGGCACTGCAGGGGCGTCCGTGTTCCCGTCAGTCTCCCTGGAGGCCCTCACCGCCCACCCTGGTCTGGCGCCTTCGCAGAGCCCCCGCGCGCTTCCAGCCTGGTGAGAAGTGAGACGCGTGGTCGGCGCGATACCGGCTTGTACTGCCAAGTCAGGCAGAAGCCACCAATCAGCGCTGCAAGCAAAGTAGCCCTTCCAATCGGCGTGCAGGAGGGGCCTGAGGGGGCGGAGCGTAGGGCCAGTTGCGTGTGTCAGTCACCGGCAGAACCCCACCCCCGTGGACGGTCCCGCCCCACCCCGCGGGGATTGGCTGCTCGGAGTCCAGTACGTGTCTGTCAAGAAACAGCAGTGCGCAGGCGCAGTATGGCAGTTTTCCTTGACTGTTCGGTACCCAGACGCTGGTGAAGGCAGGGCAGGGCAGGAGACGGAGCAGAGTGCCCTGCAGCCCAGGCTGAGCCGAGCGCGTTGAGCTGACCGCAGGTCTTTAGGGTGGACCTGGCACAAAGATTCTTTGCTCGACCACACTTTCCGGCCCTGGAAGGGTTTCCCAGGCCATCTGTGCCCTTCCTGGTAGAATCCATCTTTAGCAATAGCTAGATGTGACCATTTAGTGTACAATGAATATCGCATTACATTCAGGGGACAACTGTGTAATTCAGTAATGTGTGATGAAACAAAGTATAGACATCAAATAAAGTCTACACGGCTCAAAGCTTTAAACCCGACAAACGGAAGAGTAGGTATATTAGAAAACCACTGAGAATTCTTTATCTTTTCTTTTCTTCCTTTTTTTTTTTTTTTTTGGGGGAGGGAAGGAGGGGGGGGGGGGCGGTGGTGAGGGGCAGAGGGAGGGAGAGAGAGATAGAGAGATAGAGAGAGAGAATCTCGAGCAGGTTCCATGCCCAGTGAGGAGCCTGGATTGGGGCTCGAGGTGGGGCTCCATCCAGGGCTTGATCTCACGACCCTCAATTCATGACCTGAGCCGAAATCCAAAGACGGATGCTTAACTAACTGAGCACTCAGGTAATGCCACTTAGAATTCTTAAGCTAAAAGTGGAAGTGGCGTTTGTGAGTAAAAACCGTGTTTAAATAATGTAGGTCTCAAAGTCATCAGAAGTCGTGCTGGCTTAGTGGAATGATACAGAGAAGATTAGCATGCTTCCTGTTGGAGGATGACATGCACGTTTGTGAAGTGCTCCGTACTAAAAAAAGAAGAAAAGTCATCAGAAAGAAGGAGACATAAATAAAATCAAAGGAAAAAAACCCTGAAATAATATGCAAGTATTTTGCATAAAAATGAAGCATCAGCTATAAGGACACTCAGTCCACTGAGGTGGGCCAGTTTAAGACCTACTGGTTTTCAGAAGATAAAATGGGAATAGCGTTTCTGGCTTTTACTAAATTTTGAACATAAAAACATAACACAGTTTCCCTGAACTAGGGCTCCAAAGCCGGAATTCTTACCAAGGAAGGACCGCCAGATTCCAGGCAAAGTTTGCCCAGCTCAGCCGTCATGAAGGGAGTGGTCGATCGGACCTCTAAGGGCCCACAGACCTCTTAGGTTCCCCCGAGAAGAGTGCTGGGTGGGGGCTGGGAGTAGAGGGAGCAGTGAGAGAGTGGGGAGCTTCAGGAAATTGTGAGACCATCTGTGTAGTGGTCGATGTTTGGGTGGGTGCAGAGTTGATGGTCGGTCTTGTGCGTGAGCATCTATGTGGTCCCTGCTGTCAGCTTTATGGTTCAAAGAAATGTGAGATTAAAAAAAAATATTGCTCTTCAAGTGCTCACTGTTAACCTTAAAAAGAAAGCTGCCAGTTATTTTAGCAGCAGAAAGGACTTTATCCTGGAATAGCAGAGAATTGCAATCCAGGACTAGCAAATGAGGGCAAAACCATAGGATGGCCCTCAGAACAAAGGAGAGGGCTATCTTTTAGAGAGGAGAAGGGGATTTGGGAAGGCCATTATAGACAAAAAGTTTGCTGGAGTAAAGGGAGTTGAAGCACCGAGACTTCTCCTTGCCTGAGCTAGGACTGTCTCTTGTTGGCCAGGCTATTGCTAGTGTAAGGTTTTGTAGGCGAGATAAACACGACTCCAGGCAAAGTGGGTGCAAGGCAAGATTTATTAAAGGCACTCTCCGGCGAAGTTTTAGGGCTCAGGAGAAGGGGGAGCCAGGAAAGTTGCACTGGGAGGAGGTGGGCACTCTCGGGTGAGGTTCCGTGACTCTGGAAAGCAGAGTGGGGGAAGTCGCACTGGGAGGGAGTTGGCCGGGGTCTTTTATCTGTCTCCTGCAGAGGTATCGGTTACCTATGGAGACGTGACCTGGGCATACATCCTTTTGGCGGGAGAGTCAAGGGTTAAGGACGGGGGGTAGGCTGGAAGACACCGGTCATTTCCATTGCTCCTCCTGCACTCCGGGTCATTTCTATTCTTCCTCCTGCACTCCCGGAGCCCACCGACCCAACAGCTAGGAAAACATCCTTCCTCCTGCAGGGTTAGGAGAGAAGTTCACCTACTATAGGTGAAGTAGGGGTACATTTGCAAGGTGGTCTCTTCCTGTTGGATAAGATGCAGTGCAGTTAAAGAACCCATTAAATAGCAAAACTGAAACAAAACTTAGACCCCTTCAAAAAAACTCTCCAAACCAAGACTTGGCCAAAAATAAGAAAAATTCAAAAGGATAATGACAGAAAGAAAAGAAACAAATGGAAAGGCATAATGTGCTCTCCGACAGAAATACTCAGTGTTATAAACACATCAGGTCTCCATATGTTAATATATTCCTATAAAAATAATTTACTTTGTGGAATTTTCCAAACAGGTTAAAAAGATAATGTGTAAAAATAAAAGCGAATAGCAAGGAAATGAAAATAATTAAGACTAATGGGTAGGCTAGCCTGTCAAATATGAACATTTCTTATAAACTTAAGTATTAAAAGTATTCATTTTGGCAATGAGTATATAGTCTTATCAATATAATTCAATATGGAATCAAGAAGTAGGCCCTGGGGGGCGCCTGGGTGGCTCAGTGGGTTAAAGCCTCTGCCTTCGGCTCGGGTCATGATCCCAGGGTCCTGGGATCGAGCCCCACATCGGGCTCTCTGCTCAGCGGGGAGCCTGCTTCCTCCTCTCTCTCTGCCTGTCTCTCTACCTACTTGTGATCTCTATCTGTCAAATGAATAAAAAAAAAAAAGAAGTAGGCCCTGGGGTGGTTAATTTTATGTGTCTTACTGGGGGAGCCGTGTGGACGGCGCAGACCCCCAGTCCCAGGTCTGGGTCCGGGGGAGCACAGAGCTCACTGAGTTCCATCACCAAAGGCTTCTGGGACTTCAGGGTCAGTGCAGGGGCCCAGGAGGTCTGACCTGTGGCCATGGGCAGAAACTCCTCTGGGAGCCCCTCCTCAGCCATGGACAGCCCGAGTCTTCCAGAGCTCTGACAGCCTCTGCTGATGGCTGTGGGCTGGGTGTCCCACTTCCAGAAGCCTGGTGAGCCCGAGCTGAGGCCTCCCTTTTTAGAGATAGCCTTTGCACAGTCCCTGAGGGGTTGGCAGTCCCTATCAACATGTCTTCCCTTTGTGAGCCCTGGCTTGGAGGTTTCAGGGGGTTCCCGACCTTAAGGGTACGTCATCCAGTGACAGCGGCTCAGACTGGGATGGGGACGGCCTTCTCTTCTCTCTCCTGCTGTTACAGGGGTGTGAGGGTCTTGTCTCATGGAGTCCAAGAATGAATCTCACTGAAAGAAAAGGGTGAAGCAAAGTGAAACTTGTTAAGTGGTGATGAGAATGGAAAGGGGGAAAAAGCTCTCCAGAATGAGAGGGGTCCTGAGTGGGTTGCCAGTGAGGGCTTCTGGTGGGAGTCTTTTATGGAGAACTGACCAGGAAGCTTGTGGCCTTGAGACTGTTGTGACAACTTATTTTGTTCCCTTACCTCTTGTTCTGCTCTGTCTCAGCGTCTCCCCCTGTCAGGAATAGTCTCAGAGCCTAGTTGGGAGACTTAGGGGCCTCCTGTCTCTCCCTGCCTTTGCCTTCACCCCTTCCTTGCTCCTGGAACAGGACCTGTGGGCAGAAGGAGCTGGACTGGGATTGTGAGGAATGACTGTTAAACTTTTTAATTAGTAGGGGTGAGGGATAGCGCAAGTCTCCAAGGAATCTAGAAGCAAGGCTCTCAGGGCCTTGAGGGGCTAGCCGGGGCCAAAACAACATTACTCCTAGTCTTCAGTCAAACATAAGCCTGCAGGCACCAAGCAGCCCTGAGTTCCTTGAGGAAGGTCACACTCTGCATTTTTCAAGTATCCCTCCGTGGGCTGCAAGCTGTAGGGAGATTTAATTTAACCTGCATTTCTTGTGCTTTTGTTTCCCACATCAGTACCTCCACCATCACCAGACGACCTCAGCTGGGCTGTCGTCTCCATGCTGTGGTGTTTCTGGCCTGTGGTTCACTGTTGCCTTCTGCCTGGCCTGGAAGGTCAGTTTTCCAGGGATCCAAGGATGGGCCTGGGAGGCAGCTGGAAATAAGAGAAAAGTGCATTCAATACAAAAGAACACAGGGGTGCCTTGGCTCAGTTGGTTAAGCGTCTGCCTTTTGTTCAGGTCATGACCCCAGGGTTCTGGGGTCGGCTCCCTACTGAGCAGGAAGAGTGCTTCTCCCTCTCCATCTGCCAAGTGTTCTCTCTCTTAAATACATACAATCTTTAAAACAAAAGAAAACAAAACACAGGTGCTATGCCTGGGGGGAAACCAAGGAGGAGAGAAGGTGAAACAGTGAAGGGTGAAACTGGGTGTGATTTATAATGAAAGCCCAGAGTGGTGGTTAAGAATCTGAGCTCAAATCCTAGGTCTGACACACTCTGTTAGGTGTTTGGGCAGGCCGCTTAAACTTTTTTTTTTAAATTTTTTAAGATTATTTATTTATTTATTTGACAGACATAGATCACAAGTAGGCAGAGAGGCAGGCAGAGAGAGAGGAGGAAACAGGCTCCCCGCTGAGCAGAGAGCCCGATGCGGGGCTCCATCCCAGGACCCTGAGATCATGACCTGAGCCGAAGGCAGAGGCTTTAACCCACGGAGCCACTCAGGCGCCCCTGGGCAGGCCGCTTAATCCTTATGCCTCATTTTCCTCACCCGTAAAGTGGGAATAATTCCCACCTCTGGGTCATTGTGAGGTTCAAATGAGTTAGGACAGTGGTATATAGTAATATATGTATATATATATATATTTTTTATAGATTTTATTTATTTATTTGACAGAGAGAGAGAGATCACAATCAGGCAGGGAGGCAGGCAGAGAGAGGAGGAAGCAGGCTCTCCGCAGAGCAGAGCCCGATGCGGGGCTCGATCCCAGAACCCTGAGATCATGACCTGAGCCGAAGGCAGAGGCTTTAACCCACTGAGCCTCCCAGGCGCCCCTATATGTATATTTTTATTAGCTATCTGGTCTTCCCTGTGCCCAACTCTGCCTGACCTACAGTAGCTGCTCTTGGTTTTTGGAATCCATAAATGAGCTGGTGGGTGTACCAGTGTGGGTGGATCCAGGAGAAGGGTGTGGGGATGTGGGCAGTGGGGCGTGATGAGGGGCTGCTTGAGTCACCGCTCCCCAGGACCTCCACAGACCAACAAGGCTTGTACCAAGGGGGATGCCCGGGGGGGCAGGGGCTGCTTCCCCCCAATCCCCCCCAACCCATGCCTTCCTGCTGGGGGTCCTCATGGTGAGGCTGAGCCGGTGCATGTACGCGGCTGCCCTGGTGACCCTGGATGCTGCTCTTCCTTCCAGAGAGCTGCCCTCTTTGCCCCTGCGACCCCCATTGTGAATCAGGGTGCAGCACCTCCTCACGTTGGTGCAAAGCAGAGATGCTGGGTGGATGGGTGCCGGCATCAGCAACCCGCGCCTTCCTGGCTGTTCCATGGGCTTACCCTCCAGATACTCTCGCAGCCAGAATGAATGAGTGAGTGAGTGAATAGATCAGTCAATCAACAAACAAATACATACATACATACATACTGCGTGTATAACCACTATACGTGTTTCTGTTTTTCTGGAGATTCTGAAGAATTCCGGTCCACCATATACAGTGACATATTCATTAAGGAAAGTAAATTTCAAATTATTTGGGAGAAGATTCACTGTCGGGGGTTTGAGTAAACAGCCTGTGTCCTGAAAGACTGGGAGAAGGGATGTATTGGTACAATCTCTGTGAAAATCATTTTGAGAATAACCATGAAGATGTAATTTCTACATACTTTCTGACCCAGAAATTCTAATTTTCAAGATTTAACCCATAGTTATACTTCACGGGCAAGAAATGAAGTATGTTAATTTTTTTTTTTACTCACAGATTTTACAATAGCAAGAGATTTTATTTTTTAAAGAATGTGTTCAGGGGTGCCTGGGTGGCTCAGTGGGTTAAAGCCTCTGCCTTCGGCTCAGGTCATGATCCCAGGGTTTGGGGATCGGGTTCTCTGCTCAGCAAGGGGCCTGCTTCCTCCTCTCTCTCTGCCTGCCTCTCTGCCTACTTGTGATCTCTGTCTGTCAAATAAATAAATAAAATCTTAAAAAGAAAAAAAGCGTTCAGCTGAAGACAATTTGTTAAATTATGGTTAAACATTCCATAGTGTGAAATATTATAAAACTTCAAAAATAAGTTGGGATGTGTTATATTTCAATAAAAAATGGAAACCTAGTGAAATGGTTCAAGTGACTTTTTAATACAGATTAATGTCTAAGTAGTATTGTTATGAAAGCAAAATAACATGTAGAACAAATTGTATCAAGAATAATAAACCAACCCTAATATATGTATGGTCACACATGCCAGAAGGAGACACAGGGCTTGGTAACAGGGACTTCAGTACCTGTGGCAGGCTTGAGGGAAACCTTGCTTTACTTCTGTGTCATTTGAAATGTTGTGTTTTATTTTTCTTTCTTCACTTAAAAAATTTTACAAATATTTACTGTAAATAACTTAAATGCTCACTTAAAGAATGAATGAAAAGTATTAGGCTAAATATCTCTACATATCATATCTATCTATCTATCTATCTATATCCCACTTACTTTCCTTACTAGAATGCCGAAACCTTGAGCAGCCACTGTGTGAGGGTCAAATTGTTCAATCTGCCAAGGCTCCCCCAACAGTACATTTGCACAACTCAAAATATCACACTGTGTCACTGGGTCAGTGTTCTCCTCCAGAGATACCTGGTGCCAGCACTGTTGTTACCTTTTATGTACTTCTCAGGAATGGTGGAGCTAAAGGAGAGGCATTGGCCTTAATGGAAATGCAACCAACAGAAGATGGGGCCTTCACTCACCATTCTCAAGAACACTAGAGGCATGTCCTTGGAGAAGTCATTTGATTCTTTTTTTTTTTTTTAGAGATTTTATCTATTTATGTGGTTGGGACTGGGGGAGCCGGGGGAAGAGAGAGGGGGAAAGAAGCCCAAGCAGCCTCAGTGCTGAGTGTGGAGCTTGCGGTGAGGCCTGACGTGGGGCTGGATCTCACGACCCTGAGACCATGACCTGGGCCAAAACAAAGAGATGGATGCTTAACCGATGGAGCCACCCAGGGGGCCCCAAAAGGCACTTAATTTTTCTAAACTTGACCTCACAGATAAGACAAAATCTCTAGTAAACCTGATGATAATAAAGTAGTGTTGAAAACATCTAATTTTGCACAGCTTTATACAGTGCCATACGCTAATTATGTTATAGGTAACACATCCATTCATTGCAATAACCGTGCTGTCACATTCTCAGACAGCAGTAGTTTTGAAGTCTTTGTTTACGCATGTGCCTCTAAACACTATTAAATTCTACTACGTTGCGGTGAAGTGTTCAGTCGATGAAACACCACTCCGACCAAATTACATGGAAGCAGCATGCACAGAAACATTTTAAAATATGCATTTAGGGGCACCTGGGTGGCTCAGTGGGTTAAGCCTCTGCCTTTGGCTCAGGTCATGGTCTCAGGGTCCTGGGATCGAGCCCCGCATCGGGCTCTCTGCTCAGTGGGGAGCTTGCTTCCCCCCTCTCTCTGCCTGACTCTCAGCCTACTTGTGATCTCTGTCAAATAAATAAATAAAATCTTTAAAAAATGTGCATTTAGCTCAGTCAGACGGGCCAGAGATGCTTCTGGAAGCACCAGCACCATGGCTTCCCAGGGAGAGCCCCAAGTCCAGTTCAAACTAGTGCTGGTTGGTGACGGCGGCACCGGGAAGACGACGTTCGTGAAGCGTCATCTGACGGGGGAGTTCGAGAAGAAGTATGTAGCCACCTTGGGTGTGGAGGTCTACCCGCTCGTGTTCCACACCAACAGGGGACCCATCAAGTTCAACGTGTGGGACACGGCCAGCCAGGAGAAGTT
Source organism: Enhydra lutris kenyoni (assembly GCF_002288905.1). Lineage (NCBI taxonomy): Eukaryota > Metazoa > Chordata > Mammalia > Carnivora > Mustelidae > Enhydra > Enhydra lutris. Next base: position 22,778,002 of record NW_019154114.1, read on the forward strand.
CGGCGGCCTGCGGGACGGCTACTACATCCAAGCCCAGTGTGCCATTATAATGTTCGATGTCATGTCAAGGGTTACTTTCAAGAATGTGCCTAACTGGTATAGAGATCTGGTGCGAGTGTGTGAGAACATCCCCATTGTGCTGTGTGGCAACAAAGTGGACATTAAGGACAGGAAAGTTAAGGCAAAATCTATTGTCTTCCACTGAAAGAAGAATCTTCAGTACTATGACATTTCTGCCAAAAGTAACTACAACTTTGAAAAGCCCTTCCTGTGGCTTGCTAGAAAACTAATTGGAGATCCTAACTTGGAGTTTGTCGCCATGCCCGCTCTCGCCCCACCAGAGGTTGTCATGGACCCAGCTTTGGCAGCACAGTATGAGCACGATCTAGAGGTTGCTCAGACAACTGCTCTCCCGGACGGATGAGGATGATGACCTGTGAGAACGTGCAGCTGGAGGCCAGCGTCAGAAGTCTAGTTTTATAGGCAACTGTCCTGTGACGTCAGTGGTGCAGCGTGTTTGCCACTTTATTGTATAGCTGAGCAGAACATGTGCTTAATCTTTGGGATGCTGAAGGAGATGAATGGGCTTCGGAGTGAATGTGGCATTTTAAAAAGTACCTTCATTTTTGGGACCTGCATATTTAGCTGTTTTGGAACGTAGTTGTTTCCTTCCTGAGTTTCAGATATGAGACTGCTATAGTCCCGTCATGATATCCAGTGGTGAAATCTTGTTTGTCGCTGTCATTCCCATTCCTTTTCATTTTTAGAATCAGAATAAACTTGTATTCCAAATATCAAAAAAGAGTGCATTTAGCACTTTTCTTTTCTTTTTTTAAGATTTTATTTATTTATTTGACAGAGAGAAATCACAAGTAGGCAGAGAGGCAGAGAGAGGAGGAAGCAGGCCCCCTGCCGAACAGAGAGCCTGTTGCAAGACTCGATCCCCAGACCCTGGGATCATGACCTGAGCCGAAGGCAGAGGCTTAACCCACTGAGCCACCCAGGCGCCCAGCACTTTTATTTTCATTACGTGGTGAACACACACATTTCTCTCTCTCTCTCTTTTTTTTAAAGAGTGGGGTTTGTTTGTTTGTTTTTAAGATTTTATTTATTTATTTGACAGACAGAGATCACAAGCAGGTGGAGAGGCAGGCAGAGAGAGAGGAGGAAGCAGGCTCCCCACTGAGCAGAGAGCCCGATGCGGGGCTCGATCCCAGGACCCCGAGATCATGACCTGAGCCGAAGGCAGTGACTTAACCCACTGAGCCACCCAGGTGCCCCACATTTCTCTTTTTTTAATAAAATTTTTAATTTCATTTTTTTCCCATCACAACACACACATTTCTTAAAATACCACAGTTCCAAAATCTGTAAGTAAGTAGCACTCACAAGAACAACTATTACACCTGTCTATTCAATTTCTGTTCTACATGTATTGCATGGTGGTCACAGCACAGTAAAGCACATAAAACTCTTGCAGTATGTTTACTATGGTGAGATGAAGGTAAGGATCAACAGTGTCCGGGTTGTGGTCTAGGGCTAGCGGTTAGGGAGCTAGGGTGGAAAATGAGGGTTAGGTTTAAGCCTAAGTGGTCCTCTTCCCTCTCCCTCTTCTTCATCTCTGTAGGATGCATAGGAATTACCCAGAGTCACACATGAAGCAGGGGTGAGCTGGACCATGGGTTTTCTACTCCCCTGTCTCCCCATCCTAGGTTCTAATGGAAAGAGAATGAAATAAACGTCTGCTCTGGTCACTGCCTGTTTCAGACCTAACTCGACCTCAGCCAAGGGTGTGGAGGGCCTCAGAGTTCATGCAGGTACTCCCTGGGAACAGCACTGCTGGCCCCACTTTGCCTGGGAAGCTCCAGGTTCCAGCCCAGACTTGACCCACCTCAGTAGATATGTGTGTGTTTATGCAGGACTGGGTGCAGTGGCCTACCTGCCCCCATGTGGAGCCTTCTTTTGGGCTGGTGGGGCCCTCCTGGCACTGGCTGGATCCTTGGTCCTATCTGAGTGATCAGCAGTAGACAGTTGGGTCTCAGACAGGACAATTCTTAGCTTCCAGCCATCCAGACAAGCATCTGTGGTCCTCCAGCTCAGGCCAGCCTGGGTCTTGACAATGTCCAGCCCATTACTGAGCTGACTCTGCTCCTGGTAACTTAACAGGTCCATGGGCAGTGTAGGAAGCCCCTGGGGATGTTTCCGTTCCCAATGTCTGTGTGGTTGAGACAAGCAACTCCTCCTTCGTGGCCTCCCAGCATTCCAAGAGAGTAATAACCCTCCAGACTTTGAATGTGGCTGGTGGCCACAACAGCCACACAGCACACTGGCCCTGCAGTCCTTTGGCCTCTGGTTATAATGTAAATATTTGACATGCATGCTTGTTAAGAATTAAGGATATAGGAGAATCTGTGTCTCCCAGTGGGCAGTTTCTGGCTGAGGCTGCATGGTCTCGGACAGCTACACGCATGACCCTAGAAGGCCTGCCAAGAATGGATTTTGAGCTGTGGAATAATCTTGAGTCTCCCATGGTTTCACTGAGCAATAATTTCCTTACCATCTTCACATCTGGTCTCTACTCTGTAAAGGAGAGAGAAGAGACTGGAAAATGAGCCAGTGTGTTTTCTCGGGTTGGGTGATTAATGTGGGGTGGGGGTGGGTGTGACTCCTGTGCTCCCTCCTCCCAGGGACATGAATCAGGCCTGTGTGCCTTCCAGTCTCTGAGATGCGAGGACCCAATGCCCAGGGCAGGAGCCTTGAGTTTCCCACCAACAGCAAAGCTGCTTTTTCAGCAGTTGGAAGAGTGTCTTGCCATTGTGGGAGGACAGGAAGAGGCCTGGATGGGCGCCTGCAGCCCCTGACCCTAAGTGCACCCCTTCCTTCCTTGGGCTTCAGATGCCACAGCCGTGTAGTCTGTGCTGCTGCTTTTCCAGTCCGGCATCTGTTCTCACGTCCAAGTCCAGCATCTCAGCTTTCCTTTGGGAACCACATCTCACCTGCCTCCCACCCAAACAGTTCCAGAGGGCAGACCCCCCATTCCACCCAACTTGAAGATGGATGTATGATCCAAGTCTACCCAACCCCACACTCTGTCCTCTGGGTGCTCTGATGGCTTCAAGGATGAGAGAGTGACCCAAGCCAGGCCAAAGACACTTAAAAGCCAAGACTTTTCAAGGAACCCAAGGGAAAGAGAAACACTACCCAGTAGAATGGATGGTGAGTGGTTGTCAGCCTGGAGTTGCTGGAGGCCGCAGATACAGTGAGAGAGACTCTGCCTGTGAATGGGAACTCCCCAGAACACTTAGCAGGATGGAGGGTCAGAGAGGGTCCAAGTCACACTGTGAAAGTGTGAGACCCTGGGCCTGCCAAGCCCAAACCAACTCTTGCCTCTTGCAAGTATTAATTTATTTCTACTGTCAAAAATATTAGTTTATTTTACTTCAGTAAGTATGTCCAGTCCCTTGCCATCCAAAGTGCTAGCTGACACATCAGGGTTGATAGTCCCTGAAACGTCCCATGCACGGTGTCCTCATTGGGTGGGCCATGGCTCGGGGGAGATAAGACAGTGGGGTCAGGTCTCAGGGGAGCTCCATAACAGCTCTGTCCCTGTTCCTTCTCTGTCCCCAGAGAGGAAAACTGGAGAACAGTGAGGGGAGAACCAGCAGGAGGGAGAGGTCCCTGGACAGTTAATTGGTCTGCTTGTTTTCTCCTTATTTTAAGGTCTATTTTTGTTAATGTGCACTTTTATTAGGAAATTTACCCATTTCCTCTAGGCTTCCTGTTCAATGAAATAGGTTTCTCTTATTTGACCTTTAACTTCTACTCTCTTTCTATTTTTCGTCAGAATTGTCACAATTAATGAACACATGTTGATATATTATTTACTCAAGTCCATACATTATTCAGGTTCCCACTGTTCTACCTTTCCTGGCTCCAGGATCCCACACAGGACACCACACAACATGTGGTCATCACGTCTCTTTAGGCTCTCCTTGGCTGGGACAGTCCCTCAGACTTGTCTTGTTTCAGTGACCATGACCATGTTGAGGACAGCCGGTCAGGCATTTTGTCCATAGATCCGCATTGAGATTTACTTGTTTTTCTTATGGTTAGACTGGGGTTGTGGTTTTCAGGGAAGCAGTCACAGAGGTAAAGTGCTCTGTCATCACCGTACAACAAAGGAACACTTGTCACTGTCCATGTTAACTCTGGTCGCCTGGCTGAAGTAGTGTTGGTCAGGCTTCCCCACTGTGAGGTTATCCATTACCCTGTTACCCCATCACCCCACCCCCTCCCTTATGTAATCCTCAGTTTGTTTCCCAGAGTCCAGAGTCTCTCATTGTTTGTCTCCCTTTCTGATTTCCTCCCATTCAGTTTTCCCTCCCTTCCCTTATGATCTTCCATGCCATTCCTTAGTTCCACATATGAGTGAAACCATATGATAATTGTCTTTCTCTGCTCAACTTATTTCACTTAGCATAATACCCTCCAGACCCAGCCATGTTGATGCAAATGGTAGGTATTCTTCTTTTCTGATGGCTGTGTAATATTCCGTTTTATATATGAACCACATCTTCTTTATCCATTCATCTGCTGAAGGACATCTCAAGTCCTTCCACAGTTTGCCTTTTGTGGACATTGCTCCTGTGAACACTGGGATGCATGTGTCACTTCTTTTCACTACATCTGTGTCTTTGAGGTAAATACCCATTGGTGCAATTGTTGGGTTGTAGGGTGGCTCTATTTTTAACTTTTTGAGGAAGCTCCTTACTGTTTTCCAAAGTGGCTGCACCAGCTTGCATTCCCACCAACCGTGTAAGAGGGTTCTCTTTTCTTCACATCCTTGTGCACACTTGTTGTTCCCTGTCTTGTTAATTTTGACCATTCTAACTGGTGTGAGGTGGTATCTCATTGTGGCTTTGATTTGTATATTCCTGATGGCAAGTGATATGGAGGATTTTTTTCATGTGTGTTGGTCATTTGTGTGTCTTCTTTGGAGAAGTGTCTGTTCATGTCTTCTGGCCATATCTTGACAGGATTATTTGTTTTTTTTGGTGTTGAGTTTGAGAAGTTCTTTATAGATTTTGGATACCAGCCCTTTATCTCTAGTGTCATTTGCAAACGTCTTCTCCCATTCCATAGATTACCTTTTAGTTTTGTTGACTGTTTCCTTTGCTCTGCAGAAGTTTTGTCTTGATGAAGGCCCAATAGTTCATTTTTATTTTTGTTTCCCTTGCCTTTAGAGATGTGTCTTGGAAGAAGGGAAGCCTGTGGCCAATGTGGAAGACGTTGCTGCATGTGTTCTCCTCTAGGATTTTGATGGATTCCTGGCTCACATTTAGGTCTTTCATCCATTTTGAGTCCATTTTTGTGTGTGGTGTAAAGAAATGGTTCATTCAGTTTCATTCTTCGGCATGTGGCTGTCCGATTTTCCCAACGCCGTTTGTTGAAGAGACTGTCTGTTTTCCATTGGACATTCTTTCCTGCTTTGTCGAAGATTAGTTGACCATAGAGTTGAGGGTCCATTTCTGGGCTCTCTATTCTGTTCCATTGATCTATGTATCTGTTTTTTGTGCCAATGCCATGCTGTCTTGATGATCACAGCTTTGTGGTTTTTTTTTTTTAAGATTTTATTTTATTTTTTTTTATTTGACAGACAGAGATCACAAGTAGGCAGAGAGGCAGGCAGAGAGAGAGGAGGAAGCAGGCTCCCCGCTGAGCAGAGAGCCGGATGCGGGGCTCGATCCCAGGACACTGGGATCATGACCTGAGCCGAAGGCAGAGGCTTTAACCCACTGAGCCACCCAGGCGCCCCAATGATCACAGCTTTCTAATATAGCTTGAAGTCAGTCATTGTGATGCCCTATTTTTGGTTTTCTTTTCCAACATTCCCCTGGTGTTTTGAGGCCTTTTCTGTTTCCATACAAATTTTAGGATTGTTTGTTCCAGCTCTGTGAAAAATGTTGATGGGATTTTGATAGGGATTGTCTTGAATGTGTAGATGGTTCTGGGCAGCATAGACACTCCTTTATTTATGTATGTTTGTTTCTTCAATTCTACACAAGAGTGACATCCTATGGTATTGTCTTTCTCTGACTGACTGATTTCACTTAGGATAATCCTCTCTACATCCATCCATGTGGCTGCAAATGGCAAGATTTCACTCTTTTTACAGCTGAATAATATTCCACTGTGTGTGTTTGTGTGTGTGTGTGTGTGTACACATCTGTCATCTCATTTAGCACTTTATCCACAGACACTTGGGTTGCTTCCATATTGTGATCTTGTAAATAATGCTGCAAGCAACATAGGGGTGCATGTATGTTTTGAGTTACTGTTTTCATATGCTTTGGGCTAACACCCAGTAGTGTGGTTGCTGGATCCCAAGACAGCTCTACGTTTAACGCCTTGAGGACCTTCCATACTGTTTCCCAGAGTGGCTGCAGCAGGTTGCTTTTCTTTTCTTTTTTTTTTTTTAGTTTTTTTCTTCTTTTTTAATAAACATATGATGTATTTTTATCCCCAGAGGTACAGGTCTGTGAATTGCCAGTTTTATACACTTCACAGCACTCACCATAGCACACACCCTCCCCAATGTCCATAACCCCACCCCTCTCTCCTGACCCCCCTCCCCCTAGCAACCCTCAGTTTGTTTTGTGAGATTAAGAGTCACTTATGGTTTGTCTCCCTCCCGGTCCCATCTTGTTTCATTTATTCTTTTCCTACCCCCCAAACCCCCCATGTTGCATCTCCACTTCCTCATATCAGGGAAATTAGATGATAGTTGTCTTTCTCCAATTGACTTATTTCGCTAAGCATAATACCCTCTAGTTCCATCTACGTCATCAAAAATGGCAAGATTTCATTACTTTTGATGGCTGCATAGTATTCCATTGTATATATATAACACATCTTCTTTATCCATTCATCCGTTGATGGACATCTAGGTTCTTTCCATTGTTTGGCTATTGTGGACGTTGCTGCTATAAATATCGGGTGCACGTGCCCCTTCAGATCACTATGTTTGTATCTTTAGGGTAAATACCCAGTAGTGTGATTGCTGGGTCATAGGGTAGCTCTGTTTTCAACTTTTTGAGGAACCTCCATGCTGTTTTCCAGAGTGGTTGCACCAGCTTGCATTCCCACCAACAGTGTAGGAGGGTTCCTCCTTCTCCGCATCCTCGCCAGCATCTGTCATTTCCTGACTTGTTAATTTTAGTCATTCTGACTGGCGTGAGATGATATCTCATTGTGGTTTTGATTTGTATTTCCCTGATGCCGAGTGATGTGGAGCATATCTTCATGTGTCTGTTGGCCATCTGGATGTCTTCTTTGCAGAAATGTCTGTTCATGTCCTCTGCCCATTTCTTGATTGGATTTTTTGTTCTTTGGGTGTTGAGTTTCCTAAGTTCTTTATAGATTTTGGACACTAGCCCTTTATCTGATATGTCGTTTGCAAATATCTTCTCCCATTCTGTCAGTTGTCTTTTGGTTTTGTTAACTGTTTCCTTTGCTGTGCAAAAGCTTTTGATCTTGATGAAATCCCAATAGTTCAGTTTTCCTTGCTTCCCTTGCCTTTGGCGATGTTCCTAGGAAGAAGTTGCTGCGGCTGAGGTCAAAGAGGTTGCTGCCTGTGTTCTCCTCAAGGATTTTGATGGATTCCTTTCTCACACTGAGGTCCTTCATCCATTTTGAGTTTATTTTCATGTGTGGTGTAAGGAAATGGTCCAATTTCATTTTTCTGCATGTGGCTGTCCAATTTTCCCAACACCATTTATTGGAGAGGCTGTCTTTTTTCCACTGGACATTCTTTCCTGCTTTGTCGAAGATTAGTTGACCATAGAGTTGAGGGTCTATTTCTGGGCTCTCTATTCTGTTCCATTGATCTATGTGTCTGTTTCAGTGCCAATACCATACTGTCTTGATAATGACAGCTTTGTAATAGAGCTTGAAGTCCAGAAATGTGATGCCACCAACTTTGGCTTTCTTTTTCAATATTCCTCTGGCTATTCGAGGTCTTCTCTGGTTCCATATAAATTTTAGGATTATTTGTTCCATTTCTTTGAAAAAAATGGTTGGGATTTTGATAGGGATTGCATTAAATGTGTAGATTGCTTTAGGTAGCATAGACATTTTCACAATATTTGTTCTTCCAATCCAGGAGCATGGAACATTTTTCCATTTCTCTGTGTCTTCCTCAATTTTTTCATGAGTACTTTATAGTTTTCTGAGTATAGATTCTTTGCCCCTTTGGTTAGGTTTATTCCTAGGTATCTTATGGTTTTGGGTGTAATTGTAAATGGGATTGACTCCTTAATTTCTCTTTCTTCTGTCTTGTTGTTGCTGTAGAGAAATGCAACTGATTTCTGTGCATTGATTTTATATCCTGACACTTTACTGAATTCCCGTACAAGTTCTAGCAGTTTTGGAGTGGAGTATTTTGGGTTTTCCACATATAGTATCATATCATCTGCAAAGAGTGATAGTTTGACTTCTTCTTTGCCGATTTGGATGCCTTTAATTTCTTTTTGTTGTCTGATTGCTGAGGGTAGGCCTTCTAGTACTATGTTGAATAGTAGTGGTGATAATAGACATCCCTGCTGTGTTCCTGACCTTATCAGAAAAGTTTTCAGTTTTTCTCCATTGAGAATGATATTTGCAGTGGGTTTTTCATAGATGTCTTGGATGATATTGAGGTATATGCCCTCTATCCCTACACTTTGAAGAGTTTTGATCAGGAAGGGATGCTGTACTTTGTCAAATGCTTTTTCAGCATCTATTGAGAGTATCATATGGTTTTTGTTCTTTCTTTTATTAATGTATTGTATCACATTGATTGATTGGCAGATGTTGAATCAAGCTTGCAGCCCTGGAATAAATCCCACTTGGTCGTGGTGAATAATCCTTTTAATGTACTGTTGGATCCTATTGGCTAGTATTTTGGTGAGAATTTTCGCATCTGTGTTCATCAAGGATATTGGTCTGTAGTTCTCTTTTTTGATGGGATCCTTGTCTGGTTTTGGGATCAAGGTGATGCTGGCCTCATAAAATGAGTTTGGAAGTTTTCCTTCCATTTCTAATTTTTGGAACAGTTTCAGGAGAATAGGAATTAATTCTTCTTTAAATATTTGGTAGAATTCCCCTGGGAAGCCACCTGGCCCTGGGCTTTTGTTTGTTTGGAGACGTTTGATGACTGTTTCAATCTCCTTACTGGTTATGGGTCTGTTCAGGTTTTCTATTTCTTCCTGGTTCAGTAGTGGTAGTTTATATGTCTCTAGGAATGCATCCATTTCTTCCAGATTGTCAAATTTGTTGGCGTAGAGTTGCTCATAGTATGTTCTTATAATTGTTTGTATTTCTTTGGTGTTGGTTGTGATCTCTTCTCTTTCATTCATGATTTTATTTATTTGGGTCCTTTCTCTTTTCTTTTTGATAAGTCTGGCCAGGGGTTTATCAATCTTATAAATTCTTACAAAGAACCAGCTCCTAGTTTCGTTGATTTGTTCTATTTTTTTTTGTTTGTTTCTATTTCATTGATTTCTGCTTTGATCTTTATGATTTCTCTTGTCCTGCTGGGTTTAGGCTTTCTTTGTTGTTCTTTCTCCAGCTCCTTTAGATGTAGGGTTAGGTTGTGTATTTGAGACCTTTCTTGTTTCTTGAGAAAGGCTTGTACTGCTATATATTTTCCTCTCAGGACTGCTTTTGCTGTGTCCCACAGATTTTGAACTGTTGTGTTTTCATTATCATTTGTTTCCATGAATTTTTTCAATTCTTCTTTAATTTCCTGGTTGGCCCATTCATTCTTTAGGAGCATGCTGTTTAGTCTCCATGTATTTGGGTTCTTTCCAAATTTCCTCTTGTGATTGAGTTCTAGCTTCAGAGATTTGTGGTCTGAAAATATGCAGGGAATGATCCAAATCTTGTGATACCGGTTGAGACCTGATTTATGACCCAAGATGTGATCCATTCTGGAGAATATTCCATGTGCGCTAGAGAAGAATGTATATTCTGTTGCTTTGGGATGGAATGTTCTGAATAGATATGTGATGTCCATCTGGTCCAGTGTGTCATTTAAGGCCTTTATTTCCTTGTTGATCTTTTGCTTGAATTGATCTGTCCATTTCAGTGAGGGGAGTGTTAAAGCCTCCTACTATTATTGTATTATTGTCAATGTGTTTCTTTGATTTTGTTATTAATTGGTTTATATAGTTGGCTGCTCCCATGTTAGGGGCATAGATCTTTAAAATTGTTAGATCTTCTTGTTGGACAGACCCTTTCAGTATGATATAGTGTCCTTCCTCATCTCTTATTATAGTCTTTGGCTTAAAATCTAATTGATCTGATAAAAGGATTCCCACCCCAGCTTTTTTCTGATGTTCATTAGCATGGTAATTTGTTTTCCACCCCCTCACTTTAAATCTGGAGATGTCTTCGGGGCTAAAATGAGTTTCTTGTAGGCAGCATATTGATGGGTTTTGTTTTTTTAATCCATTCTGATACCTTGTGTCTTTTGATTGGGGCATTTAGCCCATTTAGAATCAGGGTAACTATTGAGAGATACGAATTTTGTGCCATTGTACTGCCTGTAAGGTGACTGTTACTGTATATTTTCTCTGTTCCTTTCTGATCTAGTACTTTTAGGGTCTCTCTTTGCTTAGAGGACCCCTTTCAATATTTCCTGTAGAGCTGGTTAGGTGTTTGCAAATTCTTTCAGTTTTTGTTTGTCCTGGAAGATTTTTATCTCTCCTTTCCTTTTCAATGATAGCCTAGCTGGATATAGAATTCTTGGCTGCATGTTTTTCTCATTTAGTGCTCTGAAGTTCTTTCTGGCCTGCCAGGTCTCTCTGGATAAGTCTACTGCCAATCTAATATTTTTACCATTGTATGTTACAGACTTCTTTTCCCAGGCTGCTTTCAGGATTTTCTCTTTGTTGCTAAGACTTGTAAATTTTACTATTAGGTGATGGGGTGTGGACCTATTCTTATTGATTTTGAGGGGGGATTTCTTGATGCTTGTTCTCTTTGCCATATTAGGGAAATTCTCTACAATAATTCTCTCCAATATACTTTCTGCTCCCCTCTCTCTTTCTTTTTCTTCTGGAATCCCAATTATTTTAATGTTGTTTCATCTTATGGTGTCACTTATCTCTCAAATTCTCCCCTCGTGGTCCAGTAGCTGTTTTTTCTCTCTTTTGCTCAGCTTCTTTATTCTCTGTCATTTGGTCTTCTAAATCACTAATTCTTTCTTCTGCCTCATTTATCCTAGCCATAAGAGCTTCCATTTTTGATTGCACCTCATCAATAGCTTTTTAAATTTTAACTTGGTTAGATTTTAGTTCTTTTATTTCTCCAGAAAGGGCTTTTATATCTCCAGAGAGGGTTTCTCTAATATCTTCCATGCCTTTTTCGAGCCTGGCTAGAACCTTGAGAGTCGTCATTCTGAACTCTAGATCTGACATATTACCAATGTCCATATTGATTAGGTCCCTAGCCTTCGGTACTGCCCCTTGTTCTTTTTTCTGTGGTGAGTTTTTCTGTCTTGTCATTTTGTCCAGATAAGAATATACGAAGGAGCAAATAAAATACTAAAAGGGTGGCAAAGACCCCAGGAAAATGTGCTTTAACCAAATCAGAAGAGACCACAAATCATTGGGGGGAGAAAGGGGACAAAAAGAAGTTCAGAAAAAAAAAAATTAAAAAAAGAAAACAAATAAAGGAAAAATATAAAAAAAATATATAAAAATATTAGATTGGTGACTAGAACAGGGTCACCCACTTAATTTTGGGAGTATTTTGTCTCTTAGAAGAAACTAACTCCCAAAATTTTAAAGAATGAAAAACATATATAAGGGTAAACACAATGAAGGGATGGAATATGCCTATAAAGATGAAAAAAATTTTTTTTAAATTTCTAAAAAAGGAGTTGATAAAGTAAGTTGGTTGGGAGAATAAAAGAAAAAGAAAGTGGAGAGAATTTGCTCGGGCTGGAGACTAGGACAAGCCCGGAGCTAGATTTAAGGTATATTTTGATCTATTAGAAGTTGTATCCCAAATTTTTTAGAAGAAAAAACCCTATGTGTATACAAAAAATAAAGTTAGATACAATGAAGGATATAATATTGAAAGGGTCCATAGATAAAAGGACGAGACTGATACAAAGTGAAGGTCAAGCAAAGCTTTATTTCACGCCAAGCATCGAGAATCAAACTGACCGGCCAGGGCCATCTCTTGCAAAGAGGCGACGACTCCCAGTCTCACAGACTAACTTTTATAGAGTAAAGGCCATGTGGTTGAGCCTGGCCACACACAGGTGGCCAATTGAATTACATTCTACCCCATGATAGTCATCTTATTCAGCCTATGACCTTGGCTAGAATTGGCGCCTTTGTCTGGTGCCCAAAAGGCCGGGGTTCACGCTCCCTGGCAGGTAATACATGCGCTTTTACTTGATTGGACGTCTCTACCTGGCCGAACACGTCCTTGAATCTGGACTCCGTTATCGGGGGCTATTTGGCCATATTTCACCAATTCTGTTTCTAAGCGCTTTCCTCTTGGGAGAAGGGGCAGGTTCAATCTAAGTTTATTGCATAAACAACAAAATGGCTCACTCTGGCTAAGTAGGCCCTTACATTCCCCCCTTTTCTTTGGAGATTAGTCAAATCCTTGACTTTTTAGCCAGTTCTATGTTTTTCTGTTGTAAGGGGTTATAAGTCATCTAAACAGGGGTTAAGGGGTGCCAATTGGCATAAGGTTACATTAGATTGCACAGTCGACTGATGAGTTAGCCATTCACCGCTTTGTATAACCTTTTCCATTTCTCCTAATTCCGTTTGTTTAATTTCCCACCTATACTTTTCTGTCTTATGAGGTGACTTAGAAGCTCTTACAAAAACAGGTAACAATAGGAGCAACAATGAACTCATAGTCTTTTGAATCTTAGCTTTAGTCCACGATCTGCAGGGTCCATTGGCAGCAGCTTCCATCTCTGGGGGGCGTCTTCATCCTTGGCCCACTTGAGGTGACCCGCATGAATCCAGGCCCGGATGCCTTCTACTTTCATTGCTGTGGGGGTGGTCAGGATGACAGTAAAGGTCCCTTCCAGCGAGGCTCCAAGTTTCCCACTTGGTGGTGACATATTCAAACCAAGTCACCGGGTTGGTAAGGATGTGGTTCCAGCTCCGTCTCTGTCTCACTGTGGGCCGTTCGGAACCCTGTGTGGGCTAGACAGACTGTAATGCCTGCAGTGACTGGAGTACAGACTGACCAATCATTTTTGCTAGGGCAACGTCTTGTAGCCAAGGGCAGCGCTGGTGGGGGTGTTTCCCAAACATTATTTCAAATGGGGTCACCTTGTTTAAATAGGTTGTACATCACGCCGTGAGGAGGGTGAAAGGAAGGAGAGCCACCTATCCACCACCAGCCTCCAGAGTTAGCTTTGTCAAGGTTTCTTTAAGAGTCCAGTTCATTCTCTCTTCTTGCCTGGAACTCTGGGGCCAGTAGGCACAATGTAGTTTCCAAATAGTGCCTATAGCTTTGGCCAATACCTGTGAGACTGAACTCATAAATGCAGGGTCATTGTCTGACCTGATCGCAAGAGGTAACCCAGACCTCTATCTCTTTTCCCTCTTTTTATTTTAGTTCTTTTCGCATTTACCGCCTGACATTGAGCACATCTATCAACCATATCCTGATTCATACGCCATAATTTAGAAACCTGAAACTGCTTGCCCATAAGCTCCTTAAGCTTCCGTGTCCCCAAATGAGTGCCCTGATGTATTTGGCTTACTAATTCCTTCCTAGTCTTAGCCCAGTCCCCTTTATAGTCTAGTTTAAACCATTTTTATAAATATTTTAAATCTTCCTCTGAAGTTTGCCTCAAGTTGTCTAGCTTAGGTAAACAAACATTTAAAGACAACCAAATCTAGAATTTAATATTGATAAAGGTGTGTTATTAAAACATAATTTTTCTCTCTAAAATAACCCTCATTTCCAGAGGTGGCCAAATTAGGACTAATGTACTTGAAAAACGAGTCCAGTTTTAACAAACTTGTCCTAATTATTTACATAAGCTCAGCAAGAACAGTGAGTGTGATCATATAGACCTTTTAGAATCTGCTTTGCTGGAACTTCTTATAAGGAATCTCTAGGTTGAACTTTTAGTAGCCTCTCCAGGCCAGAAGCCAAGCCACATACTTGTCATCAGACATGCCTGTAATACCTGTCAACTTGGGCGAATTCTTCTTTCTGAGGCTCTGTACCTACCAAGGAGTGACATTCTTTACTCGCCTGGTGAGGCTGCTGGGAACTCTGTAAGCAAGGTATTGGGCCAACAGTTCCAAAGGGCTTTACGGCTCCAGGTTTCTTAAAGTCAACCTTAGTTCCTTTAAACTGTTTGGTCATATCTGAGTCTTTTCAAATATGACATCCCAGTCAAAGCCTTGGTAAAATAACCAGTTTCCAATAGTGTCCTGTTACAAGGAAAACAGATTCTTATTGAACTTATGCAAATGACTGATTGCCATGGAAGAAAGAATACTTACTGAGACCTTCTGATTTTCAGAGGGTTCAGATAGACAGAAAAGTTGAATGCCTTGATTTGTTTACAAATCAATACTTTTACCTCTCTGTAAGTTACAGGTAACTTAAGAAAAAGTATCCCTAGTCTGGAAGAGCAAACATTAGAGAACCAGCAATGTTTAAAATAAGACAAAACATTAAGAGACACAACACTATAATCTTTTAGTTCATTTAGTCCCATATTACTTTCCATGTTGCTAATTCTGGTTTAGTTCGAATGCAGCTTTTATTTCTGGAAATTCTTACCCGCTTCAGTTCCCAGGATTTTAACATATCAAAGACCTGTATTTGTCCTGAAAGTCTCCCATATGAAGTTCCTTTAAGGCAGAATTCATCTTACAAGGGAATCAAAACAATTACAAATGACAAAAACTCAGAATAGATATGGTTAAATTACCAGGTGATGACCTTATCAAAACATTAAAACTTTAGGAAATGCATAGAATCTCTAGAATAGTTAGAGTATTTACCCAAATGTAACCCAAGGTTTATCATTGGTTTAAATCTTGTCAACAATTGCTAAAACCTTAGAAAGTTTTAAAACATATGCCTAAATATAATTAGGGATGTTAAACACCTGATAAAACAAAACATAGGAACTGAATTTTCTGGGCAGGCAAAGAGAAAACCATTTACACTTTTTAACAGATCAATTAACCTAAGAAAACTTTGTCCTTTTAAACAGAGAGAAAACCAGCTTTTCTATACCAGTGTCTTTCTCTTTTTTATTTTAAGCGTGCAGTCTTAAGATATGAGTTTTCTGGGTTTCCCTCCCAATGTGAATGACATCGCAAACAAAGGGAGGGGGATCTTTCAGATGCTGTCCTGCTTGCGTTCCTCGCGGGAACTTAGGAGCGTCTTAGCTAAGGTCTGTCCGTATAAACCCCGGACCAGGCTACTCCGTGGAGTAGATGACCGTTATGCCATATGACACCCCGCGAGACTCAGGGTGCAGCCCACTCAGACTCCGTAGCCGAAGCGGTGGAGCCATACAGACACATTCACACAGTTAGGCACTCTTCAGATTCAAACAGGTTGGACACCCTCCCCTTTTTGGGTATCCCTGGCTAATGGGAGGTGATCAGTCTCCCCTTTCACTCTTTACAAATAAGAGTGAGTTTCTATGGTTACAGGCAATGGAGGATGGTAACAGGGTGTTTTCGCAGTCCCTCAAGGTTGGGCTGCTTTCTTAATCTCTCAAGGCCAAATGGCCCTTTCACTTGGAAGTATAATCTATGTGGAGGCAGGTCAGGAGAACGCTAAATCACCTTGGAGGCTGTTTTTCTTTCTTTTTTCTTTTAGATAGGATCAGGCATCTGGTCTTTTTCTCCTTTTTTTTTTCCTTAGTTCGTCCTGACCATATCTAAAATTCCTTTTCTGAAGATTTCCCTTCACAAACCTTTTACAACTTTCCTTTGTATTCAGGTTTTGTCCCAAGCCATTTCCTTTCAAACCATTATCTCATTTAGGACAAAATTACCTTCTCTTACCCTCAACAAAATGTATTCCCATTCCTTAAATCTTTATTACATATCTTCTACTTTTTTTACATGCAGAGTTGTTTCCTTTATTTCCATCAGTCTTACAGTTGGCAGAATTTTGTACTCTTAGAAACACCTTGACCTCTAGTGAAGACTAAGTATTAACCAGTTGTGAACTGTTACAACAGAATTCCTCAGATGGCAATTTTTGAATCAGTTAAGCATAAAACATGTTTACCAACAGATTTCAAAAGCACAAACCTAGTTCCAGCAACCAGCGCTCTAGCATTTTATCCCATTTGGTTTAGACCTAGATGTCCATAATTTAATTCCATTTGTCATCCAAGCAAAACTTTAAACTTTCAGGTTACCGAAGACTTTGAAAGCTGTCTCAGCAATTACCCATTAAAACTTTGAGACAGACAATTAACCATCAGGTTAGTCATTTCTTTGCTAATAGATTTTGTAAAGTTTTTCCGGCGAGATAAACACAACACCAGGCAAAGTGGGTGCAAGGCAAGATTTATTAAAGGCACTCTCCGGCGAAGTTTCAGGGCTCAGGAGGAGGGGAGCCAGGAAAGTTGCGCCGGGAGGAGGTGGGCACCCTCGGGCGAGGTTCCGTGACTCTGGAAAGCAGAGTGGCGGAAGTCGCGCCTAAGGCAGGGAGGAGGGGGCTTTTAAGGGGTCTCGAGGGGAGCTCGGGGGTCTTTTGGCAAGTTTCCCTTATTCGGATATTTCACCTGCTCGTCGGGGTCCCATTGGTCCATAGGAGCCCGGGGCGGGGGTCTCAGATTCCTGCTTGGGCCTTTGTTCTCCTGTCCCAGCTCAGGTCTGGTGGCGGGAACTTTTACCATCTTGGGCCTTTGTTCTCCTGTCCGAGTTCAGGTCTTGTGGCGGGAACTTTCACCATCTTAAGTAGCCCTTTCTGCCAGCCCAAAAGATTTCAACAGATTTTAACAGAAATAACGAGAGCTTATCTGATCTTAAGTAAACTCTGAAGTTTCACATTTACTGCTGATAACTTAAAAGACATGTCTATCTTAATTAAACCAACAAACTTAACTTAGTTTAAATACTGACTTACGTTCCACCTGGGCCCACTCCACTTTGAATGTTTACCTGAGACACGGGTGGGGAGATCTGGAGTGGGGGGTGTTAGGTCCAGGGGCTGCTCTTCTTGCTCCTTGACAGTGAAGAGAGAAGGAGCTGTGGTGCGTGGTCTAGAGGCTGGTCATGAAGGCCGCACTCACGTTGGTGCAGAAACAGGAGAAGGGGGAGACACAAGAAACAAGGTGCCGCCAGGAGGCAGAGAAAGGATTCTCGGTTTTAGAGCTCATCAACTCCAACAGAGGAGCAGATGCCATGCTTTCCCACCAGCAAGGGGGAGGAGGCTAGGCAGTCCACATCGGGCCAGAGAGGGCAAGGAACTTCCCCGAAACGAAGGAAGTTTCGGCAGCTGCTTGGGAATAATCCTTACGGTCTCTGTCTCGAGTTAGACTAACCCCAGTTGGCTCCAGTTATAGCCATTAACACGGGAAGTGAGTAAGGGAGAAGCCCCCACATCTATTAGGAGGAACGGAGAGATGAAAGAGTCCCCTCACTCTCCGCTTGCCCCATTCCTTCAAACACAACAAACAACAGACAACAAAAAGACAAGACAAAAACAACCGCAAACCCAGTGGCCCACATCCAGAGCCTGCCCCAGGTGGGGGTTTTTCAGGCCCCTACAGGGGTTACCCAGCCCCCTACAACCAGACCTAGCGGCCTTTAACCTGCCGCTGTAGGGAATTTTCTCGGTTCCCTATGAGCATTCATTGACCCAGCGGGGAATTTTCTCGGTTCCCTACGTGCATCGGTCAACCCAACGGTTGCGGTCCCCTCGACACGCTCGTTGGTGGGGGTTTTCCCGGTCCCGTAGATGCACCCAGTGTTGGTGATTTTCTTGGTCCCCTGATTGCCTGGGAGGGCCCGTACCCCCTGGCAATCCCCCCCTGAGGGATGAGGCGTCCCCGCATCCACTCCAGCCCTGGGAGCTATGCTGCATCCAGCTCCTCCCCTGTGGGCTTTATTACCCTGGAGCTCGGCAGACAGACAGACAAACAGATAGGATCTCAAGGGGTCTTGAGATCTTACCTCCGGAGGCTTTCTGATGCTGGCTCAGTCCTCGCCTTTTTATCCCAGGATGAGCCCCCACTGAAAGGGTCCGTAGACAAAAGGACGAGACTGATACAAAGTGAAGGTCAAGCAAAGCTTTATTTTGTGCCAAGCATCGAGAATCAAACTGACCAGCCAGGGCCGTCTCTTGCAAAGAGGCGACGACTCCCAGTCTCACAGAGTTTTATAGAGTAAAGGCCATGTGGTTGAGCCTGGCCACACACAGGTGGCCAATTGAATTACATTCTACCCCATGATAGTCATCTTATTCAGCCTATGACCTTGGCTAGAATTGGCGCCTTTGTCTGGTGCCCAAAAGGCCGGGGTTCACGCTCCCTGGCAGGTAATACGTGCGCTTTTACTTGATTGGACGTCTCCACCTGGTCGAACACGTCCTTGAATCTGGACTCCGTTATCGGGGGCTATTTGGCCGTATTTCACCAATTCTGTTTCCTCTTGGGAGAAGGGGCAGGTTCAATCTAAGTTTACTGCATAAACAACAAAATGGCTCACTCTGGCTAAGTAGGTCCTTACAAATATGACTATAATAATGAAGGTTAAAAAAAGATAATCATTATTATTTTTTTTTTTATGAAAAGTATTGTTAAGATAAACTAACGTTAAAAAACGTTAAAAAAAGGAAAGGGTAAAAGTTAAAAAACTTTAGCAGAAGAAAAAAATTAAAAAAAAATTAAATTAACTGCAAGACTACAGAATCATGGGGAGAAAGCCATGAGTTCCATGCTTTGCTTTCTCCTCCTCTGGAATTCCGCTGTTCTCCTTGGTAAGGGAACTTGGTCTTGGCTGGATTTCTTGTTGATCTTCTGGGGGAGGGGCCTGTTGTAGTGATTCTCAAGTGTCTTTGCCCCATGCAGAATTGCACCGCCCTTACCAGGGGCCAGGCTAAGTAATCTGCTCAGGTTTGCTTTTGGGAGCTTTTGTTCCCTGAACGCTTTCCGTAGAGTTCCGGAGGAAGGGAATGAAAATGGCGGCCTCCCCATCTCAGGCCCGGAGGAGCTGAGAGCTCGGGGTCCTACTCCTTAGTGTGCCCTCAGGGAAAAGCGCTCAGTCACTCCTGTCTCCCTGGCCTCTGGCTGCGCTCCGAGCTCACCCAGCCTGTGACCGGTTCAAGGTAACTCCGAGTTGAGAGCTCACTCCTCGGCTCTGTCTCTGTAGCTGGCTTCCCCGCTCTAATACCTGTGAGCTCCGTGACACTCAGACCCCCCTGATCCTTCCGTGACCCCGCATGGGCTTCACCCTGGTTTAGCCTCTGGAGTGATGTCCCTCTGTGGAGCAGACTTTTAAAAGTCCCAATTTAGTGCTTCATTGTTCTGCTGCTTGCCTGGAGCCGCCCCCCCCCCCCCGCCATGGTCTATCTTCCCGTTGCTTTGGATTCTCTTCTCCACCAGTCCTCCCTTTCAGAAAGTGGTCGATTTTCTGTTTCTAGAATTGCTGTTCTTCTCTTCGATCTCCTGTTGGATTTGTAGGTGTTTGCAATGGTTTGATAAGCTTTCTAGCTGATCTCCTGCTACCCGATGTAGTCTCAGACTGCTACTTCTCTGCCATCTTGACTCCCAGGAGTGTGCTTTTCCACCAACAGTGCGGGTCCCCTTTCCCCACAGCACCTGTTCTTTGTGTTGTTGATTTGAGCCATTCTGACAGTATGTGGTAATATCTCATTATATTTCTGATTTTCATTTTCCTGAGTTTGGGTTATGGTGAAATTCTTTTCATGGGACTATTGACCATCTGTATTTCTTCTTTGGAGAAATGTCTGTTGATGTCTTCAGACTATTTTTTAACTGGATTATTATTATTATTATTATTATTTTTTTGGTGTTAGGTTGTATCCACTCCACATATTTTGGACACTATCCCTTTACTGCATAGGACATTTGCAATTATTTTCTCCCTTTCAGTAGGTTGTCTTATTATTATTAGTTCTTCCTAGTTCTTCTGCTGTGTGGAAATTTATTGTGATACAGTCCCAGTTGTTTATTTTTGCTTGTATTTCCTTTGCCTTGGGAGACAGTCTAGAAAAACGTTGCTTTGGTCCATGTCAAGAAGTTATGGTCTGTGCCCTCTTGTAGGATTTTTATGGTTTCAGGTCTCCCATTGAGGTCTTGAAACTGTTTTGAGCTTACGTATCTGTATGGCACAAGGAAGCAGAGTAATTTCATTCTTCTGTGCATAGCTGTCCTGTTTTCCCAACACTGTAGAGACTGTTCTTTTTGATATTCTTGCCTGCTTTGTGGAAGACTAATAGGCCACACAATTGCGGGTGTATATCTGAGTTTCTATCTTGTTCCCTAGGTCCCTGTGTGTATTTTTGTGCCAGTGCCATACTGTTAGGATGACCACAGCTTTGTAGTATAATTTGAAATCTGGAATTGTGACTCCTCCAGCCTTGTTTTTCTTCTCAACATTGTTTTGGCTGTTCGGTATCTTTGGTGGTTCCATACAAATTTTTAGGAGTGTTTGCTTGAGTTCTTTATGTTTAACTTAATTCAATGAGCCAACTTATAGTACATCATTAGTTTCAGATGTAGTGTTCAATAATAGATCAGATGTGTATACCGCCCAGTGCTTATTGCATCACGTGCCCTCTTTAATGCCCACCACCCAGTTACCCCATCCCCCTCCACCCCCCCTCCAGCAACCCTCAGTTTGTTTCTGTAATGAAGAGTCTCTCATGGTTTTTCTCCCTCTTGGATGACTTCTCATTCAGTTTTCCCTCCCTTCCTCTCTGATCCTCTGTGGTGTTTCTTCTATTTCACACATTGGTGAACCCATGTGCCGATTGTCTTTCTCTGGTAGCCTTATTTCGCTCAGCATAATACTCTCCAGTTCCATCCAGGTGGATGTGATGGTTAGTCTTCATCCTCTCTGATGGCTGAATAATATTCCATTGTTAGATATGAACCACATCTTCTTTATCCATTCATCTGTCCATGGGCATCTGGGCTCTTTCTATAGTTTGGCTAGAGTGGATAATGCTGTAATGAACACTGGGGGGCAGATGCCACTATTTTCACTCAATCTGTGTTTTCTTTAAGATTTTATTTATTTATTTGACACAGAGAGAGAGAGAGATCACAAGCAGGCAGAGAGGCAGGTGGGGGTGGGTGGGAAGCAGGCTCCCTGCTGAGCAGACAGCCTGATTCAGGGCTTGATCCCAGGACCCTGAGATCATGACTTGAGCCAAAGGTGGAGGCTTGACCCACGGAGCCACCCAGACGCCCCACAATCTGTATCTTTGGGTTAAATACCTAGTAGTGCAATTGCTGGGTTGGAGGGTAGCTCTATTTTTAAGTTCTGGAAGAAACTCGATAACATGTGGCAGAGTGGCTGTACAAGCGTGCACTTCCACTGGCAGTGTAAGAGTGTTCCCCTGTCACCATGTCCTCACCAGTATTTGTTTTCCCTGTCTTGACAATTTTAGCTATGCCAGCTGTTGTAAGGTGGTATCTCACTGTGGTTTTGATTTGTATTTTCCTGATGGCTATTGCTGTGGATCACTTTTTCATGTGTCTCTTGGTCACTTTTGTGTCCTCTTGGTAGAAAGGTATGTTCATGTTTTCACCTATGTTTTCAGCTAGATTAGGCATAGTCCCAGGATCATGGAAGGTGTGATCTGCTTAGGTGTAGAGACCTTCAGAGACATCTAAATTGAGGGCTAGAGTTAAGGAGAGTATCAGGCTCAGGCTCTGTGTTCAGTCTGGTATGAAATTATAAATAAGCAGGGATTGGTTCAATATGTCATTCAGATGGTTCCAAAGGGCATGATTTCTGACTTTGTTGTAGGATGAGCCTGTGCTTTGCTCAGGTGTCCCCATTCCCTGGGGATTTAGAGCCAGGCCTCTGGGTGTGGTCCTTTTTTTTTTTTTTTTTAAAGATTTTATTTATTTATTTGACAGAGAGAGAGAGAGAGATAACAAGTGGGCAGAGAGGCAGGCAGAGAGAGAGAGGGAAGCAGGCTCCCTGCTGAGCAGAGAGCCCGATGCAGGGCTCGATCCCAGGACCCTGAGATCATGACCTGAGCCGAAGGCAGAGGCCTAACCCACTGAGCCACCCAGGCACCCCTGGGTGTGGTCCTTTAAGAAGTCAACCTAAGGTTAGGATTGGGGCCTAGGATCATGGCAGGTTCAACCTTCCAGCTGTGTGGCAAGACTCCCAGAGGGCTGAGTTGAGGGTGTGGTTTGTGTCCCGTGGGCCATGGAATGTGTGGGTGGCCTCAGGTGCCATGCAGATTTCTCCTGCTCTGAATCATTTCCAGAGTTCCAAATGCCATGGTTTCCTTCTGGGTGGCAGACAGAGTCCTTTGAAATTGTTCAGGTGTCCCCAGTCCCTGGGACTGTGGCACCGGCCAGGTCTCTGGGGAAATACCCCTTGGAGCCCAGCTGAGGGTCAGGGTTGGGGTCAGGATTTAGGGTCATGGGTTAGGGTTTAGGGGTTTTCTAGGGTTAACTTATTTGCCTTTAACACAAGATGTCCACACTTAAATAAGACATTTTCTGAGAGTATTTTACAGTGAGTAAAGTTTAGCATGAAACCCAAATAGTTATGGAGAAGAACAAAATGTTCCAAAGCAACACTTATGTTTTATTATCAAAATAATTAAAAATTGAATTGCTCTGTGACTCTTCTCACTGATGAATTTGCTGGCCCTGTCTTTCTGGTCTTGGCTAAAAGCATCTTCTCAGTGGGCTTCCTAAATGGGCGTCTCTGAATGGAATGGTTCTCTTAGCCCTTAGCCTGCATTCCTTCCTATCGTTGATTTATTGATTATATCCCACACTCATTGCAAGCTCCCAGGTGGGACTAGAGCTATACATTCGCACTAAGTAGATACTCCATAAATACTTATTATTCAACAAGTAAGGTTTTCTTTTTAATCAAAAATATCCATGTTTTATCAATGAATTTTTTTACCATATCAGAATATATTTGGAGAAAGCTATTGCTCCATGACTATACATCTGTCAAGGCTGTGGCTTCATTTTGTCCTGTGTCATGCTTCCATGGGCTAGCTGGGATGCTCATGACCCGTGTATGAGCTCAGCTTCAAAACGTAGGGGTGAGTTCTGTGAAGCTGCTGGGGGGCATTTGGGGGGCTTACACTGCTGAACACCACATATCATGCGGGGTCAGATGGGACGTGAACAACCCTTCTTTCCTTACCTTTTCCATTTTCCTCCACCCTCTGTCAGCATGTGGCTTCCCCACCAACCGTATCTTTGCAGACAAACTCTGAGATGGCCTATGGCTTGGGACTCCATTGACATCACAGAGTCTCATTAGAAACAGTGTCAGAGGTTTCTGTGGCCCTGACATGACCCTTGTTCCCAGAATAGGCCTCATGAAGAGTCCCATGAGAGTCGGGGAGTCCAGGAAAGATAAATGTGATTGCAGCTCTAGCTGAAGCTGCTCTGGGGGATCCTGCTGGAGGCCACCTCCAGGCTCAGTCAGGCTCTTACGCTGATTTCCAATACAACCTAGGAGAGTCATTTTATTGGAGTTTGAGGATCATCATTTCTTTTTTTTGTTTGTTTTTTAAGATTTAATTTATTTATTTGTCAGAGAGCAAGACAGAGCAAGCACAGGCAGACAGAATGGCAGGCAGAGGCAGAGGGAGAAACAGGCTCCCTGCCGGGCAAGGAGCCCAATGTGGTACTTGATGCCTGATGCTGGGATCATGACCTAAGCTGAAGGCAGCCATTTAATGAGCTGAGCCACCTAGGCATCCCGAGGTTCATCATTTCTAAAACGAGGAAATGTTTTTAGATGAATTGATTCATGCAAGACGATGGAATGAACTCCTAGGAAGTTCTGGGCAGTCTCCAAGGTGGATTCTCTCTCAGGAGTTCCGACTCCCATCGTCCCCGCTTCTATTGAGTTCCCCCTTTTGACACAAAGGCTACTCCATGGAAATTCCCCAGGGTGACACTGGACTAGCAAGTGTCTTCAGGGCATGCCTCCATGCCATCTGAAGTGGCTGAGAGGCCATGAGCCATTCTGATCCCAAACCAAGGTTTTGGCTGTGCTTGCACAAAACTGGCAGTGCCTGGGTCAGGCCTTCACTGCCACCGCTGGGTCAGCTTAGTGAGGACCTCACCCTGGACACTAGCCCCGTGACACTGTGAGGGCACTCGGAGTCCACAGTTCAGTCATGCAAAGCAACAAGTGATTCTACATCAGGGTAGATGGTTTAAAGGTTTAGTTTAAACCTTTAGTTTAGTTTTAGTTTAGTTTAGTTTAGGTTTAGTTTTAGAGCAACCATGACAAAAAAAGATTTAAATGAGAGAATGAAAGTAGTTCAACGTACTCTGTATTATGACCGTGATGGGAAAAGTGAATGATGGGGTCAAAAAGGGGAATGGGAGTTCCAAGAAGCAGGCTGGAGTCGTCCAGGGGTAGGGGGTGTCTTGTGGAGGAAGGGACCAGGAGGCTCATCACAGGTTCCAACAGAGTAGCATCAGGGTATGCGCTGGGCCTGACCCACAACCTCCAGGGGCATTGGGGGTAGTCTAGCTCCAGAGGATCTACAGAAATGCAAACTGGCCTGCACAGAGCCTTCCTGGTCTGTCTTCTTGGTTCCTGGGTGTGGCTCTTTCTCTGCTTCTGGAGGCTGTTGATTGTCCTTTGTTTTCCTCTGAGCTGCACTCTTTTGTGTGGATTCAGTGCTGTGAGCGGATGCTGATTCTTCCTGCAACGAAGTGGAATAGAAGCCATCCTTGTTTCCTAAGTAGATCTGAAGAGATTCAACAGTAATAGTCTTTTCCCAGGTCCCTGGGCCTTCCTCTGCTCACCAACTCTGAGATTTTAGAAAAATATCTTCTATTCTGAACAGGTTGAAAGAATTCTTTTGGTTTTAAAAAACTTCAGCCTAGTCACACTTTTCATAATCTCTACCATGATCTGTAAACATTGAATGAACAAGGTTTGACAGGATGAAGGAAGCATGGGCTTGGCAGTGGGGTTTTGGGCGCTGTTGACTCCCTGTTGCCCCTGTGTGGCCACTCTCCAGGTAGCATGTGGCCAAATGTATTCCGATTTACCAACTTCCAGGGAGAAGACAGACAATATACACAATATACACAATATCTGGGCAGGCATGGATTGCTTCTGACAGGTAGAGAAGTGGGCCAGCTCACATGCACGTGATGTGTGTTCTTTTAGTTCCTTGCTGTCTGCCTCCCCTGTCCATCACGCTGGTCCTAAAGCTTTAGCTCCTGGGAGAACTTGGGTTTTCAGATTTCTGTTGACATTTTGAAGTGTAGATCTGTGTTGCCTTTGTTCCTTGTGCTTGTGCTGGAGACGAAGGTGGGAAAAGTCACCATACTCTGAAAGCAGAGTATGAAATACCCAGTGCGCTCTGCTCCCCTCACCTCAGGTTTGAAAGCCACAGCCAACTACATACTTCATGTCCTACACAATCAGCTTTAGGGACTCCCAGATGCATGTGACATGAAATCGTATTGAAAGAAATCTCATTCCCGAACTTCTGCCTTGCAGAAGACAGTTTAGGGACACCGCCCCTCGCCTGTGCTGTTATTTCTGGTCTGGCCAATGCCCAGTCACACTGACACGTGTAGCCACCCAAGGGCACAGCTGCCACATCCTCCCAGAGCACTCCCGGTCCCCCTGCCCCCTATCTGGCCAACCCTGCACACCCCCAGTCCTGCTGAGTGTCCCCGGTCATGGCACGTGTCACACAAGGCTGTCAGTTTTTGTCTCTCGGTCTGTCCTTCCTGCTTGGAGTAGATCTCTCTCCCAGATGCCTGGCTGGATGGCAGGCCCATGAATGGTTTCAGGATCTTTTGTCCGGGAACAGCAGGCGTCCTTCAAAATCCAGATGGGCAGGGGGAGTCACTGTCCCTCTGTGTGCCCCCAGCCTTGGAAGGATCTAGTGTCCAGGACAAGGGATTTGGGAGTCCTCCGAGATGAAGTTTGTGCTGTGAAGGTGGCTTCCTTCTGAGATCATTATGGAACCACATGGCATGGCCATTCCTGGGGGACAGAAAGCATGCTGCTATATTGTATTCTCCTTGCGCACTGTTACCAGAGAGGAAACACATGCTCGCCTGCACAAGTTCACACTTACACCTGCATTTCTGAGCATCACTACCATGGACATGAAAGTGAATTCCCATTGGGCTGGAGACCTGTAGATGTGCCATTCCAGGTGTAAGCAGAGGAGGATGGAGATGCAGTTCTGGCTAAAGGGATGGAAGTCCTTGCCTCTGGGGGTGAAGCAATTAGATTTGACCCAGAAGGCGCTACGTTCTACTCAAAGGAGGACATGATCCTAGGATCTTTGGGATCAGGGATAGGCACAGACTTTTGTATAAAGTCTTCTGTAAAAGATTTTCTGTTAGATGCTGCATCCACGTGGCGTCTCTGACAATGACCCCACTCTTGCGTTGTGGCTTGAGAGCAGCCACAGACCGTCCGTAACTCATGTTCCAGCCACATTTGATTGAGAGAATACAGGGGGAAGTTCCTTCGGCCCATGGGTGGTCATTTCTCACACCCCAGATTTGCGATATGATGGATGTTGGGGGAGAGGGCTCTTCTTTTCCAGTGGCAGAGTGGGAGTACACTCTTTCAGTGGCTGGGTGGGAGTACACTGGAATCTATCCTGCCTGACGCCGGCCCCTCCACTTGAAAGGAAAAAAAAGATGATTGTGTGATTGGCCAACAATTAAGGTTTCAGGAATCTCCCCTCCTCACTTCTTTGGGCTTTGGGCTTCCCCCAACATGTTTGTCTGTGGTTGAATTCCATGTAGGTATTCTTTGAGTAAGTCCCCATTGCCGGGTGGGTATATCTTGCAGGTTATATACCACACAGATGGTCATCTTATTCAGGCCAAGACCATGAGCACATTTAGGGTTCTCTCGACTTAACGGAGGATCTAGCAAGTGTGGGCATGAGGATGAGTCTGATCCAGCCCTCAGCAATGTTACAGAACACGTGCCTTTCTGGGCCCTCTCTGGCACTGGCATGGGCCTTGCCTAGACCACTTCTGCAGTCACAATGGAAAAGCCCCTGGCCTGGGATGCCCAGACCATGCTTGGCTCTTTGGCTGGGACTAGGTCACATGCCCATGGATGAGCCAATCCCCGGAACCAGGGGGTGGAGCCATGGAGATTGGCACACATTGTTAGGCCCTCTGTTGTAATGACTTTTCTACTGGACGTGATGGCAAGATCTTCTGGGATGCAACTGTTAATAAAACGAATATTAATTTCTGATAGTAACTGGGTCCAAGGTGGTGGCTTAGCACCCAGAACCTCAGTCCCAGCACCTCGGTGCTACTGTACTTCTCTGCAGAGACAATGGCCAAGAATGAGCAAAGTGGATGGAAATGGGTCTGGAGTACACAAGGGAAGGGTATGTGTGTGTAGGGGGTTGGGGATAATAGCTCTGGCCAAATTGTATCTCCAACTTACCTAGGTTCAAGAAGATGTGGGGGATCCGTGGTGTTTCACCCTCCATTGTTTTGTAGATGAAGAACATGCATTTGCATGGAGTATGGCAAGATTTGTTCCAAGTATTCTCTAGCTGGTACAGAGTTCAGGGAGAGCAGCGCCCTCCATCTGCTCGGAGACGGTTGAGAGGCTGAGTGCTCTCAAGAAGGTGTCCAGCTTTCTCAGGATTCACTGTGAGCCTGCACACAGGACTGACAAGGACAGTTCACGGTTTTGTTCTGAAGATGGAGTATTGGAAGAATGCGGTGCCCCGTGTAAACTGTGTGGCCCTGGGGTCTCCGATATGGGGAAATTTTGGGCCAAAACTCTGGGAACAGAGGTCTGTGGTTTGCGCCTACAGCACGGCAGGCCAGATCTGCAGATGCTGATTCGAGCTCCCTGGGGTCTGAGTTTATGGCGGCTGTCAGGCTGTGGCTCAGGCTGGAGTTTGTATCCATGGCGGACCTCCGAAAGTGGGTAGGCCACTCTGGGACCCTGCAGGTTTCTCCTACTCTGAGGGTTTTACAGAGCTCTAAATAACAAGGTTACCTTCTGGGGGTTGGGATGATTTCTGTTTTGTGGCTCAGGGGTCCCCCATATGGAGGGATTTGAGACCAGGTCTCTGGGGACAGATGCCGGAAAACCTAAGGTAGAGTTAGGACTACATCCTAGGGGCATGGCAGGCCTGAGCTGGTGGTCTGGGGTGAGCTACCCAAGGGGTTGATTTGATGGGGGGGGTCTCAGGATGAGCATCAGACTGCATCAGTGTCCAGGGCAGCCTATAACAATGAGGTGGCTTTGGGGGCCTTGCAGGTTTCTCCTAATATGGGGGATTGTGCAGTTTCACAGGACACATTTTCCTTCTGGAGGGCAGGCAGAGTCCTGTGGTGTAGCTCCAAAGTCTTTCATCAGGAGAGCTTGTGGGTTGGGAGTCCAGGGACAGAAGTGTGAAAACTCAAGCTAGGGACAGGGATCTGACTAGGGCATGGTAGGCCTGATCTGCAGACGCTGAGATGAGCTCCCTTGGATCTGAAGTTAGGTCAGGTGTCAAGCTGTACCTCAGGCTGGAGTTTGTGTCCATGAGGACCGCTGAATGTGGGATGGCCTCAGGGGGCCATGGAGGTTTCTCTGGTCTAGGGGTTTTGTGTAAACCAAAATAGCAAGATTTCATTCTGGGGGACAGGAAAAATCCTGTTTTGTACCTCAGGGGTCCCCCATATGGAGGGATTTGAGACCAGGCCTCTGATGACGGATGCCTGAGAACCCAAAGTAGGGTTAGAATTAGGGCCTAGAGGAATGGCAGGCCGGATCTGCTGGCTGTGGGGCAAGGTACCTCAGTGTCTGAGTGGAGGGTAGTGCTCAGGCTGAGTGTCAGAATATGCATTAGTGTCCAGGGCGGGCCTCTGAAAGTGGGGGTGGCCTTGGGGGCCATGCAGGTGTCACCTACTCTGGGGTTTTATACAACTCCATAGGACACGGTTTCCTTCTGGAGGGTAGGCAGAGTCCTGTGGTGTGGTTCTGGAGTCCCCAGTATGGAGAGCTTGTGGGCCAGGATTCATGGGACAGAAGTCTGAAAACCGAAGCTAGAGTTAGGATTAGGGCCTTGGTGTATGGCTGGCGAAATCTGCTGGCCCCCCGACGAGCTACCTGGGAGGCTGAGTTGAGGGCCGGGCTCATGCTGAGGGTCAGAACGCTCATTAGTGTCCAGGGCGGGCTTCTGAAAGTGGTGGTGGCCTCGGGGGCCATGCAGGTTTCTCCTAATCTGGGGTTTTTGTGTAGCTCCTTATAGTGCTGCCTTCTGGAAGACAGGCAGAGTCCTGTGTTGTGGCTCCAGAGT
This sequence comes from Enhydra lutris kenyoni, assembly GCF_002288905.1. NCBI lineage: Eukaryota > Metazoa > Chordata > Mammalia > Carnivora > Mustelidae > Enhydra > Enhydra lutris. Next base: position 22,807,522 of record NW_019154114.1, read on the forward strand.
CCCCAATCTCCAGGGCTTGTGGGCCAGGACACTGGGGACAGAAGCCTGAAAACCCAAGCTAGGGTTCGGGTTAGGGCCTAGGGCATGGCAGGCCCACCTTGCAGACACTGATGCAAGTTCCCTGGGATCTGAAGTTACGACAGGTGTCAGGCTGTGCTTCAGGCTGGAGACTGTGTCCATGGGAGCCGCCGAATGTGGTGGTGTCCTCCAGGTTCTGTGAAGGTTTCTCCCACTCTGGTGGTTATGCACAGCTCCAAATTGTAAGGTTTCATTCTGGGGGGGCAGGAGTGGCTCAGGAGTCCCCCATATGGAGTGATTCAAGACCCAGCCTCTGGGTATGGATGCCTTAAAACCCAGTCTAGGGCTAGGATTAGGGCCTAGGGGCATGGCAGGCCCTATCTGCTGGCTCTGGGGCGATCTGCCCAGGGGGCTGCATTGAAAACAGGGCTCAGTCTGAGGGTCACAATGTGGGGGTGTGTCCAGGGTGGCTTCTGAAAGTGGTGGTGGCTTTAGGTCCCATGCAGGTTTCTCTTACTCTGAGGTTTCTACACAGCTCCAAATAGCAAGGTTTCCTTCTGGGGGCACAGGGAGTTCTTTATTTTTATTTAATTTGTGTGTGTGTGTGTGTGTGTGTGTGTGTGTGTGTGTGTGTGTGCTCATGCGTGCACTCAGAGCTCCCAATATGGAGGGATTTGAGACCAGGCCTCTGGGGATAGATTCCTGAAAACCCAAGCTATGGTTAGGATTAGGGACTAGGGTCATGGCAGGCCTCATCTGCGGGCTCTGGGGAAAGCTACCCAGTGGGCTGAGTTGAAGGCGGGATTCAGGCTGAGGGTCACAATACAGTTTCTTGTCCAGGGCAGCCTCCGAAAGTGGGAGTGGCCTAAGGGGCCATGAAGGTTTATCCTACTCCGAGGGCTTTACGCAGCTACGGATGGGAAACTTCCTTCTGGGGCAGGAAGAGTTCTGTTTTGTGGCTCAGGAGTTCCCCATATAGATGGATTTGAGACCAGGCCTCTGGGGACAGATACCTGAAAACCCAAGTTAGGGTTAGGATTAGTGCCTTGGGGCTTGGCAGGCCAAATCTGCTGGCTGTGGGGTGAGCTACCCAGGGGCCTGAGTTGAGGGAGGGCTCAAGCCGAGTGTCAGGTTGCACAATAGTGTCCAGGGCGCCCTATGAAAGAGGCGTGGTATCGGTGGCCATGCAGATTTCTCCTAATATGGGGATTTTGTGCAGCCCTATAGGGCATGATCCTTCTGGAGAGCAGACAGAGTCCTGTGGTGTGGCTCCGGAGTCCCCAGTCTAGAGGACTTGTGGGTCAGGACTCTGGGGATGGAAGTCTGAAAACCCAAGCTAGTTTAGTTAGGGGCTGAGTTTAAAACAGGGCTCAGGCTGAGGGTCACAATGCGGGTTTGTGTGCAGGACAGCCTCTGAAAGTGGTGGTGGATGCATGGACCATTCAGGTTTCTCCTACACGGAAGGTTTTACACAGCCCCAAATGGCAAGGTGTCCTTCTTGGGGAGTTGGAGTAGTTCTGGTTTTGGCTCAGGGGTCCCCCTTATGGAGGGATACGAGACCAGGCCTCTGGGGATGGATGTCTGAAAACCCAAGCTATGTTTAGAATTGGGGCCTAGTTTGCAGGCCATATCTGGTGGCTGTGGGGCAAGGTACCAGGGTTTGCTGAGTGTAGGGCAGGTCTCAGGCTGAGTGTCTGATGGGCATTAGTGTCAAGGGTGGAACTCTGAAACTGGGGATGGCATTGGGGGCCATGCAGGTTTCTTCTATTCCAGGGTTTTTGTGTGCTTCCTAGGGCACGGTTTCCTTCTGAAGGGGTGGCAGAGTCCTGTGGTGTGGCTTCAGAGTCCCAGTCTGGAGGGTTTTTGGGCCAGGATTCTGTGCATTGAAGTCTGAAAACCCAAGTTAGGCCTCTGGTTAGGGCATAGGGCGTTACAGTCCCACTCTGGTGGCTCTGGGGCGAGGTACCCAGTAGGCTGAGTTTAGAGCTGAGCTCAAGCCGAGGGTCAGAATGCATATTAGTGTCCAGGACAAGCCTCTGAAATTGGGTTGGCCTCAGGAGACTGCAGGTTTCTCCTAATCTGCGGGTTTTGTGCAGCTCTATAGGGCACAGTTTCCTTGGGAAGGCAGGCAGAGTCCTGTGGTGTGGCTCCGGAGTCCCCAGTCTGGAGGGCTTGTGGGCCAGGAATCTGGGGAAGGAAGTCTGAAAACCCAAGCTAGGGTGAGGGTTAGGGCCTAGGGCATGGCATGCCTGATCTGCAGATGCTGAGGCGAGCTCCCTGGGATCTGAAGTTAGGGCAAGGCTCAGGCGCTCACTCAGTCTTGAGTTTGTGTCCATGAGGGCCAGTGATTGTGGGGGTAACCTCAAGGGGCCATGGAGGTTTCTGCCTCTCTGGGGTTTTTGCACAGCTCCAAATAGCAATGTTTTCTTCCGGGGCACAGGAGGAGTCTTGTTTTATGGCTCAGAGGTCCCCGGTATGGAGGGATTCAAGGCTGGGCCTATGGGTATGGATGCTTGAAAACCCAGTGTAGGGTTAGTCTTAGGGCCTACGGGATTGACATGCCTGGTCTGCTGTCTCTGGAGTGAGCTACCCAGTGGGCTGAGTTGAAAAAAGGGCTCAGGCTGAGGGTCACAGTGTGGGTTTGTGTCCAGGGCAGCCTCCGAATGTGGGGGTGGCCTCAGGAGTCATGCATGTTTCTCTTACTCTTACTTCTCAGGTCCAAATAGCAAGATTTCCTTCTGGGGCACAGGAGTTCTGATTTGTGGCTAGGGGGTCGCTCCATATGGAGGTATTTGAGACCAGGCCTCTGGAGACAGATGCCTGAAAACCCACGCTAGGTTAGCATTAGGGCCTAGGGGCATGGTAGGTCAGATCTGTGGGCGCTGGGGCCAGCTACCCAAAGGGTTCTTTTGATGGCTGGGGTTGAAGCTGAGTGTCAGCCTGATCATTAGTGTCCAGGGAGCCCTATGTTTGTGGGGTGGCCTCTGGGGTCATTTCTCCTAATCTGCGGGTTTTGTGCAGCTCTATAGGGCACAGTTTCCTTGGGAAGGCAGGCAGAGTCCTGTGGTGTGGCTCTGGAGTCCCCAGTCTGGAGGGCTTGTGGGCTAGGACACCAGGGACAGAATTTGGAAAACCAAAGGTTGGGTTAGGGTTAGGGTCTAGAGCAAGGCAGGCCTGATCTGCAGATGCTGAGACGAGCTCCCTGGGATCTGAAGTTAGGGCGAGTGTCAAGAGGTCACTCAGACAGGAGCTTGTGTCTATTAGGGCCACCAAATATGCGGGTGGTCTCACGGGGCCATGAAGGTTTCTCCAGCTCCGGTGGCTTTGTGCAGCTCCAAATAGCAAGGTTTCATTCTGGGGACAGGAAGAGTCCCGTTTTATGGCTCAGGGATCTCCTATATGGAAGGATTCAAGACCAGGGCTTTGGGTATGGTTGCCTGAAAACCTATCCTAGGTTTAGGAGTAGGGCCTAGAGTCATGGCAGGCCCAATCTACTGTCCCTGGGGCAAGCTACTCAGTGGGCTGAGTTGAAAACAGGGCTCACGCTGAGAGTCACAATGCGGGTTTGTGTCCACGGTAGAGTCTGAATGAGGGGGTGGCCTCAGGGTCCATACAAGTTTCTCCCACTCTGATGGTTTTATATAGCTCCAAATAGCAAGGTTTCTTACTGGGGGGCAAGAGGAGTTCTCTGTTTTCTGGCTCAGGGGTCCCATCTATGAAGGAATTCGAGACTAGGCCTCTGGGGACAGATGCCTGAAAACCCAAGGTAGGGTTAGGATTAGGGCCTAGGGCCATGGCAGGCCCAATCTTCTGGCTCTGGGGCTGCTACCTGGGTGGCTGATTGAGGCCGCAGCTCAGGCTGAGTTTCAGAATATGCATTAGTTTCCAGAGTGGTTCCATGGAAGTGAGGGTGGCCTCGGAGGCCGTGCAGTTTTCTCCTAATCTGGGGGTCCTGTACAGATCCTTAGGGCATGGTTTCCTTCTGGAGGGCAGGCAGAGTCTTGTGGTGTGGCATGGGAGTCCCCAATCTGGAGGGCTTGTGGGACAGTACACTGGGGATGAAAGTCTGAAAACCCAAGCTAGGGTTAGGGTTAGGGCCTAGGGCATGGCAGGCCCAACCTATAGATTTGAGACGATCTCCGCAGTACCTCAAGTTAGGAGGAAGTGTCATGCGATCACTCAGGCTGTAGTTTATGTCCATGGGGGTCGCTGAATGTGGGGGTAGCCTCATGGGGCCATGGAGTTTTTTCCCCCACTGTAGGGTTTTTGCAAAAGTCGAAATAGCAAGGTTTCATTCTGGGGGTCGGGAGGACTCCTATTTTATGGCTCAGGGGTCCTCCATATGGAGGGATTTAAGAGCAGGGCTCTGGGTATGGATGTCTGAAAACCGAAACTTGGGTTAAGATTAAGGCCTAGGGGCTTGCAAACCTGATATGCAAGCTCTGGGTGAACTCCCCAGGGGACTGAGTTGAAAAGGGGGCTCAGGCTGAGGGTCACAATACGGGTTTGTGTCCAGGTCAGAATCTGAAGTGTGTGTGGTCTCAAGGGTCATACAGGATTATCCTACTCTGGGGGTTTTACACAGCTCCAAATAGCAGGGTTTCATTCTGGGGGGCAGGACGAGTTGTGTTTTGTGGCTCAGAGGTCCCCCACATGGAGGGATTCTAGACCAGGGCTCTGGGGACAGACATCTGAACACCCAAGCTAGGATTAGGATTAGGGCCGAGGGGCATGCCAGGTCCAATCTGCTGGCTCTGGGGCCAGCTACCTGGGTGGATGACTGTTGGTTGGGGCTGTGCCAGAATGAGTATTAGGTCCAATGCTGGCTTTCATAAATGGGGGTGGCCTTGGAAGCCATGCGGGCTTCTCCTAATCTGTGCACTTGTGTAGCTCCACAGGGCACAGTTTCCTCGGGAGGGCAGGCAGAGTCGTGTGGTGTGGCTCTGGAGTCTCCAATCTGGATGGCCTGTGGGCAAGGACTCTGGGGAGGGAAGTTGGAAAATGCAAGGTAGGGTTACAGTTAGGGCCTAGGGCATGGCAGGCCTGATCTGCAGACTCTGAGGTGAGCTCCCTGGATCTGAAGATAGAGTGCATATCAGGCAGTCGATCAGGCTGGAGTTTGTATCCATGAGGGCCGCTGAATGTGGGGCTAGCCTCATGGGGCCATAGATGTTTCTCCCACTCTGGGGGTTTTGTGCAGGGGCAAATAACAAGGTATCCTTCTGGGGGACAGGAGGAGTCCTGTTTTATGGCTCAGGGGTTCCCCATATGGAAGGACTGGAGACCAGGCCTATGGGTATGGATGCCTAAAAGCCAACTTAGGGCTAGGGTTAGGGCCTAGGGGCATGGCAGGCCTGATATGCTGGCTCTGTGGCAAGGTATCCCGAGGGCTGAGTTGAAAATGGGGCTCAGGCTCAGGGTCACAATATGGGTTTGTGTCCGATGTGACCTCCGAACTTGGAGGCTACCTCAGGGGCCATGCAGGTTTCTCCTAATCTGGGTTTTTTTTGCAGCTCCATAGGACACAGTTTCCTTCCAGAGGACAGGCAGAGTCTTGTGGTGTGGCTCCAGAGTCTCCATTCTTAAGGGTTTGTGGGCACGGACTTTGGAGACGGAAGTCTGAAAACTCAAGCTAGGGTTTGAGTTAGAGCCTAGGGCATGGCCGGCCTGATCTGCAGATGTTGAGGCGAGCTCCCCGGAATCTGATGTAGGGGCAAGTGTCAGGTGGTCGCTCAGGCTGGAGTTTGTGTCTATGAGGTCTGTCGAATGTGGGTGGCCTCATGGGGCCACGGAGGTTTCTCCTGCTCTGGGGTTTATGCTCAGCTGCAAATAGCAAGGATTCCTTCTGGTGTACAGGAGGAGTCCTGTTTTACGGTTCAGGTGTCCCCCATATGGAGGGATTCAAGAGGAGGGCTCTGGGTATGGATGCCTGAATACCCAACCTAGGGTTAGGATTAAGACCTAGGGGCATTGCAGGTCCTATCTGCTGGCTCTGGGGCCAGCTACATGGGTGGCTGGCTGGAGGCCGGGGCTCAGGCTGTGTAACAGACTGCGGTAAGTTAAGGGCGGCCTACAAAAGCGGGGTGGCATCGAGGGCAGTGCAGTTTCTCCTAAATTAGGTGTTTATTCAGCTCTGTAGGGTACGGTTTACTTCCAGAGGGCAGGCAGAGTCCTGTGGTGTGGCAACGGAGTCCCAACCTGGAGGGCTTGTAGTCTAGGACTCTAGGGATGGAAGTCTGAACACCCAAGCTAGGGTTAGGGTTATGGCCTAGGAAATGGCAAGCCTGATCTGCAGATGCTGAGCAAGCTCCACGAGACCTGTAGTTACGGCAAGGGTCAGGTGGTCACTCAGACTGGAGTTTGTGTCCATGAGGACCACTGAATGTGTTGCTGGCCTCATGAGGCCATGGATATTTCTCCTGCTCTGGGGGTTTTGCTCAGCTCCAAATAGCAAACTTTCCTTCTGGGGGACAGGAGGAGTCCTGTTTTATGGCTCTGGGGTCACCCATATGGACGGATTTGAGAGGAGCTGTCTAGGTATGGATGCTGGAAAACACAACCTAGGGTAAAGAATAGGGCCTAGGGGCATGGCAGTCCCAATCTGCTGTCTCTGGGGTGAGCTACCCTGGGGACTGAGTTGAAAACGGATTTTATGCTGAGGGTTACAATGTGGGTTTGTGTCCAAGGCAGACTTTGTAAGTGAGGGTGGCCTCAGGGACCATGCAGGTTTCTCCTACTTTGAGGGTTTGACACAGTTCCAAATAGCAACAGTTCCTTCTGGAGGTGGAGTAGTTTTTGTGTGGCTCAGACATCACCCATATGGAGGGATTTGAGACCAAGCCTCCAGGGACAGTTGCCTGAAAACCTAAGCTACAGTTAGGATTAGGGCCTAGGGTCATGGAAGGTCCGATCTGCTGGCTCTGGGGTCAGCTACCTGGGTGGTTGACTGGAGGTTGGGGCTCAAGGTGAGTGTCAGAATGTATATCACTGTCCAGGGATGGCCTCCTTAAATGGTGGAATCAGGAGCCGTGCAGGTTTTTCCTAAACGGGATTTTGTGCAGTTCCATAGGGCACAGTTTCCATCTGGAGGGCAGGCAGAGTCCTGTGGTGTGGCTTTGGAGATCCCAATCTAGAGGGCTTGTGGGGACAGAAGGATGAAAACCCAAGCAAGGGTTATGATTAGGGCCTAGGGCACGCAGGCCCGACCTGCAGAAGCTGAGCAAGGTCCCAGGGTCTCAAATGGGGCCAGTGTCAAGCAGTCGCTCAGGCTGAAAGTTGTTTCTGCGAGGGCTGCCGAATGTGGGGGTGGCCTCATTGGGCGATGGAGGTTTCTTCCGCTCTGAGGGTTTCGCACAGCTGCACGTCGCAAGTGCTCCTTCTGGGGGATAGGTGCAATCTTGTTTTATGGCTCAGGGGTCCCCTATATGGAGGGATTTCAGAGCAGGGATCTGGGTATGGATGCCTGAAAACCCAACTGAGGGTTAGGCTTAGGGTCTAGGGGCATGGCAGGCCCAATCTCCTGGCTCCGGGACGAGCCACCCAGGGAGCTGAGTTGAAAATGGGGCTCAGGCTGAGTGTCAAAATGTGGGGTTGTGTCCAGGGCGGCCTATGGAAGTGGGGGTGGCCTCAGGGGCCATGAAGGTTTCTCCTACTCTGAGGTTTTTACACAGCTCTAAATAGCATGGTTCCCTTCTGGGGGGCAGGAAGAGTTCCGTTTTGTGGTCAGGGTCCCTGATATGGAGGGATTCGAGACCAGGCTTCTAGGGACAGATGCCTGAAATCCCAAATTAGTGTTAGCTTTAGGGCTTAGTGGCATGGCAGGTCAGATCTGCTGGCTCTGGGGCTAGTTACGTAGGTGGCTGACTGGAGATCGGGGCTCAAGCTGAGCGCCAGAATGTGTATCACTGTCCAGGGATGGCCTCAGTAAACGGGGGCGTCCTTCGGGAGCTGTGTGGGTTTCTCCTAATCTGGGAGTTTTGGGCAGCTCTCTAGGGCACAGTTTCCTTCTGGAAGGCTGGCCAAGTTCTGTGATGTGACTCAAGAGTCCCCAGTCTGGAGGTCTGGTGGGCCAGGACTCTGGGGACAGAAGTCTGAAACCCTAACCTAGGGTGAATATTAGGGCCTAGGCATGGCAAGCCTGATGTGCAGACGATGAGGTGAGTCCCCGGATCTGCAGTTAGGGCGAGTGTCAGGAGGTCGCTCAGGTTTGAGTTTGTGTCCATAGGGCCACAGAATGTGAGGGTGGCCTCATGGGGCCGTGGAGGCCTTTCCCCCTCTGGGGGTTTTGTGCAGTTCCAAAAAGCAAGGTTTCCTTTGGGGGGACAGGAGGAGTCCTGTTTTGTGTCTCGGGTACCCTATATGGAGAGATTCTAGAGCAGGCCTCTGGGTATGGATGCCAGAAAATCCAGCGTAGGGTTAGGATTAGGGCCTAGGGGTATGGCAGGCCTGATCTGCTGGCGCTGAGGTGGGCCCCCCCCTCAGGGCTGAAATGAGGGCATGTGTCTGGCGCCACAGCATAATCTGCCTCAGTGGATGGGGGCCGCTGAAGATGGTGTTGGCTTCAGGGGGGCCTGCAATTTTCTATCCCTCTGTGGGTTCAGCGCAGGTCCAAACATCATGTTTCCTACGCCGTGGCTGGCAGAGTCTTGGAGTGTCACTCAGGGGTCCTTTATCCGTGGGCCTTGTGAGCCAGGCCCCTCGGAATGGAAGCCTGAAAACACAAACTAAGGTTAGGGTTAGGGCCTAGGGCATTACAGGCCTTATCTCCTGGCACTGAGGCAGGGTCCCCTCCGGGCTGAGTTGAGGGTATTTGTCCAGCACCGCAGCAGAATCTGGCTTTATGTTCGGCGGGCCGCTGATGGTTGGGGTGGCTTTAGGGGAAAGCAGTTTTCTCCCCATCTGAGGGTTCAGCACAGCCCCAAACAACAGTTTCCTACCATGTAGATGGCAAAGTCCTGGAGTGTCACTCAGGGGTCCTGTATCCAGGGGACTTGGGAGCCAGACCCCTCAGAATGGAGGCCTGAAAACCCAACCTAGGATTAGAGTTAGGGCCTAGGGGCATTACAGGTCCGATCTGCCGGCGCTGAGGAGGGCTCCACTCAGGGCTGAGTGGAGGGCATCTGTTCAGCGCTGGAGCAGAATCCGCCTTTGTGGTCGGGGGCCACTGATGGTTGGAGTGGCGTTATTGGGCCATGCAGGTTTCTCCTGCTCTGAGGGTTTTGCACAGCTCCGATGGGTACGTTTCCCCCTGGGTGGCAGCCAGAGTCCTGGGATGTGGCTTGGGTGTCCCCAATCTGGAGGGCTTGGGGGCCAGTTCTCTGTGGATGGATGCCGGAAAAGCCAATGTAGGGTTAGGGCCCAGGGGCATGGAGACCCAACCTGCCGGTGTTAAGGCAGGTTCCCTGGTGGGCTGAGTCGAGAATGGGAGTTAAGCGGCACATCAGGCTCTGGGTTTTGTTGTCATGTGGGACGTCTGTGGTGAGGGTGGTTTCAGGAATGCATGCAGGTCTTTCACGGTCTGAGGGTTCTGGGCAGCTCCAAGTGGAAGGGTTTCCTTCTGGATGGCTGGCAGAGTCCTTAGGTGTGGCTCAGGGGTTCCCAATCTGGAGGGCTTGTTGGCCAGTTTTCTGGGCACAGAAGCCTGAAAACACAAACTAGGGTTTGGATTAGGGCTTTGGGGTATCCAGGCCCAATCTGCCAGTGCTGAGGCGAGAACCCTGGGAGTTGAGTCAAACACAGGGGTCAGGAAGCACGTCAGACTATGAGTTTGTGACTGGGGAGGGTGGCTTTGAGGTTGGGGCTGTCCTCAGGGAGGCATGTGGGTTGTTCCATTCCTAGTGTTCTGCATAGCCTCAAATGGCACGGTTTCCTCCTGGTTGGCAGGCAGGGAGGGTATTTGCTGTGATGAGCTCTGGGTGTTCTATGCAGGTGAGAAATCATGAAATCTTACCCCTGAAGCAAAGGAATGAACACTGCTTGGAAAGAAATTGGAATGGAAGACAAGGAAAGAAGACCATGTTCTACTTCATGAAGAGTGAGGTATAAATGGAGTGATTTTCGCTCTCCTGTCCTGTTGATGATCATTTTCAAACACACTGTGGTAGGATACATTTGGTTCTGTTTGCATAAGGAGCCCTCAGAAAGCGGCCAGGAAAGATTTAGGTCTCAGAGCATGTCATGTTCCATTGATATGTTCCTTCCAGTTTGCCCAGGTACAATGGTGAGTGGAGAGAACTAGGGCAGAAGAGGATATAGGAGGTGTGCAGAGTCAGGAGGTCGCCTTCCCCCTTCGTCATGAACGCTTTGGGCCGGTGTTAATTGAGAAGAAGGAGAGGGGATCCCAGAGCTTTGCGGCAGGCAGGGGAGTTCCAGGTCTGCCTAGAGCTGACAGGGGCTCCTGAGGAGAGGTGAGCTAGCAGCGTGGCAGGCCGGAACTGCTGGTCTGGAGGTGGGTTCCCCAAGGAGCTGCATTGAGGATGGGGGTCAGGCGGCGTATCAGGCTCTAGGCGGCTGCAGAACACGGGGAAGTCCTCATGGGGACACGCGGGTTTCTCTGGCTCTGAGGGTTCTGCGCAGCTCCGAATGGACTGGCTTCCTGCTTGGTGGCAGGTGGACTCCTACACTGTGATTCCAGGGTTCCCAACCCGGAGGGCTTGCGGGATAGGCCTCTGTGTAAGGAAGCCTGAAAATGCAACTTAGGGTTAGAGTTATGGCCTTGGGGAATGGTAGGACCGATCTGCCAGCTCTGATGCAGGCTCTCCTCGGGGTTGAGTTGAGGGAATGCGTCCTGCAGTGCAGCAGAACCAGGGTTGCTGGCCCAGGGTCCGCTGATGGTGGGGGTCGCTTTAGAAGGCGTGCAGGTTTCTTCCTCTCTGAGGGCACTGCAGAGCTTCAAAGGGCCTGGTTTCCCCCCACATGGCAGTCAGATTCTTGGCTTTTCACAGAGGGGTTTTTAATCTGGGGAGTTTGGGGGCGAGGCCTCTTGGGATGGAAGCCTGAAAACAAACTAGAGTTATGGTAAGGGCCTAGGGGCATGGCATGCTCAATCTGCTGGTGATGAGGTGGGCTCCCTGGTGGGCTGACTTCCAGGTGGGTATCAGGTGGCACGTCAGACTTCGAGTTTGTGTCCAGGTGTGCCACAGAAGCTGGGGGTGACCTCAGGGTTACATGCAGGTTTCTCCCACCCTGAGGGTTGTGCACAACTCCAAAAGGCATGGTTTACTCCTGTGTGGTGAGTGTGGTCCTGGGGAGTCACTGAGGCGTCCTTAATCTATACCAGCCTGAGTGGCAGAGGTGCCCGATATGGTGGGCTTGGGTTAGAGTACAGGTACGGGTTAGGGTACGGGTAGGGGTATGGGTTAGGGTACGGGTTAGGGTACGGGTAAGGGTTAGGGTACAGGTTAGGGTACGGGTACGAGTTAGGGTACGGGTAAGGGTTAGGGTACGTGTTAGGGTA
>NW_019154114.1:22819194-22825556 GCF_002288905.1 Enhydra lutris kenyoni
AATTGCTTATACCTCCCGCCTATATCTTAACAACAGGGCCAACAATGAATTTAATGAACTCATTGTTTTTTGAGTCTTAGTTTTAGTCCACGATCGGCGGGGTCCATTGGCAGTGGCATCCACCTCTGGGGGGCGTTCTCGCCCTCGGCTTGTTTGACAATGACCTGTGTGAATCCAGGCCCTGATGTCTTCTACTTTTATTGCCGTGGGGGTGGTCAGGATGACAGTAAACGGTCCCTTCCAGCGAGGCTCCAAGCCTCCCACTTGGCAGCAGCGCATCCAAACTAAGTCCCTGGGTTGGCGAGGACAAGGCTCCACCTCTGATTCGGTCCCAGTGTGGGCAGTCCGGATCCCTGTATGGGCTCTTTTAAGACAGACTGTAATGCCTGCAGTGACTGGAGTACAGACTGAGCAGTTATTCTGCTATAGCAACCTCTTTCTCTTTTCCCTCTTCCCATTCTAGTTCTTTCTGCATTTACCGCCTGACATTGAGCACACCTATCAACCACATCCTGAGCCATACGCCCTAATTTAGAAACCTAGAACTGCTTGCCCATAAGCTCCTTAAGCTTGTGTGTCCCCAGATGTGTGCCCTGATGTATTTGGCTTACTAATTTTCTTCTAGTCTTAGCCCAATCTCCTTTATAGTCTAATTTAGTCCACTTCTGTAAATATACCTGCATCCTTGACCAGGAGGGCCGTGGCAGCAATTCTGCGGAGGCAAAGGGGGAGCCCAGCCGCTACTGGATCTAGTTTTTTGCTAAGATAGGCTATTGGCCTTTGCCAGGGCCCCAGAGTCTGAGTCAAAACTCCTTCAGTCACCCCTGTCTTTCCATCCACATACAAGTGGGAGGGCTTGGTAACATCTGGGATGGCCAATGCTGGGGCACTCAGTAAGGCTGTTTGCAATTCCCGAAATGCTCCTTCTGCCTCAGCTGTCCACTCTACCATAGTGAGTCCTCCCTTAACCAGCTCGTAGAGAGGTCGCGCCATCTCCGTGAACTGCGGTATCCACAGCCTGCAGTAGCCCAACGTCCCAAGAAACTCCCTCATGGAGACCAAAGCCTAAGTAAGTGGCATTGATGAGGGAGCAGGAGGCTGGCTGAGGACAAAGCAAAAGCTGGCACCTTGCAGCCCCTCTCCACCCGCTCCCCTCAGTAATATGTGTCACATTCCTCAGGCACTCCTGACTGCCCTAAAAGAAAAACAAATAGTTAACTTGCAGAGATCACAATCCTGCAAGGCCCGAGTCTCCCTTGGCTTACAAATGTCTTTGAGATTTACAACAAAGAAGTTACCTTATCAATAGCCCAATTTCCAGAGGCACATAACTCAGTTTCTCAAGCCCTAATGTCACCCTCCCCTCCATAAACAAAACTGAAGGAGGCTGAGGTAGAAGGAAAAGTAAATAAAGTTAGATTTCTTCTAAACCTAAATCTCACTAACAAGGACGCTTGATAGCAGGAATGTGACATTCCACCAGGAGACTCCCAATTGTCTTTATGTTAGTGCCTCATTAGAGGGAAAGCGGCCTTGGCTTGATAGTAACCAGGACTTCAATATCCTGACAGTCTTCTTTACCCCAATAGCCCTTCTGAACACCCCTTTGTCCTCACCTACCCAACTCCTGTGTATATAACCAGCCACTCCTCACATCCCCGGGGTAGCAGCTCTTCCTGCCCACGGGTCCTGTCCCCGTGCTTTAATAAACCACCATTTTGCACCAAAGACGTCTTAAGAATTCTTTCTTAGCCGTCGGCTCCGAACCTCACCCCACTGTACCTCATCTAGGTTCAAGAACTTCCTCAGCGTGGCTCTTACAAAGCTGTGTTTTCATTGCTGACACCTGATACCCTTTTTCCTGCAGAGTCTGTAAGAGAGCTCTTGTCCCCCGCAAGCAAGACCCATAGTCCTCAGCGGCTATTTTTACTATTCCCACTAACTCAGTCAGATTCTTCCTTTCAAATCCTTCAATTTTCTGAAGTTTCCTCCTTATATCTGGGGCTGACTGACTGGCAAAAGCAAGATCGTTTACATGAGTTATCGTGCAACTTCTCTGAAGTTACCTTAAGTTGTCTAGCTTAGGTAAACAAACATTTAATAACAATCTAATCTAGAATTTAACACCCATAAAGCCATGTTATTAAAACATAATTTTTCTAAAATAACCCTCATTTCCAGAGATAGCCAAATCAGGACTAACTCGTTTGAAAAACAAGTCCAGTTTTAACAAACTTGGCCTAATTATTTACATAAGCTCAGCAAGAACAGTAAGTAATCATATAGATCTTTTAGAATCTGCTTTGCTGGAACTTCTTATAAGGAATCTCTAGGTTGAACTTTTAGTAGCCTCTCTGGGCCAGAAGCCAAACCACGTACTTGGCATCAGACATGCCTGTAATACTTGTCAGATTTGGGCGAAATCCTGAGGTGCCCAAAGTAATCTGAGGCTCCTCCTCCTACCAGGGAGTGACATTCTTTACTCACCTGGTGAGGCTGCTGGGAACTCTGTAAGCAAGGTATCAGGCCAACAGTTCCAAGGGGCTTTATGGCTCCAGGTTTTGTAAAGTCAACCTTAGTTCCTTTAAGCTGGTCATATCTGAGTCTTTTCAAATATGATGTTCCAGTCAAAGCCTTGGTAAAATAACTAGTGTCCAATGCTGTCCTGTTACAAGAAGAATAGTTTCTTATTGAACTTATGCAAATGACTGATTGCCAAGGAAGAAAGAATACTTATTGAGCCCTTTTGGTTTCAGAGGGTTCAGATAGAGAGAAAAGTTGAATGCCTTGATTCATTTACAAATGAATACCTTTACATCTCTATAAGTTACAGGTAATTTAAGAAAAAGTTTCCCTAGTCTAGAGGAGCAAACATTACAGAACAAGTCATGTTTAAAACATTGAGACACAACATTACAATCCTTCAGTTCATCTAGTCCCATGTTACTAATTCTGGTTTAGTCTGAATGTAGCCCTTACTTCTGTAAATCTTTACCCATTTCAGTTCCCAGGATTTTAACATATCAAAGTCTGCCCATATGAATTTCCTTTAAGGTGGAATTCATCTTACAAGAGAACTAAAACAATTACAACTGACAAAAACTCAGAACAGATATAGTTAAATATCATGTGATGACCCTTATCAAAACATTACAATTTTAGGAAACATATCGAACCTCTAGAATTACAGCATTTACCCAAATGCAACCCCAAGGTTTATCAGTAACTTAGCATATCAAGGAAGCCTTAGTAGCCAAAGAAATCTCATTTAAAACTCTGGGCAGGCAAAGAGAAAACCATTTACATTTCAATTAACCGAAGAAAACTTTGCCCTTTTAAATGGAGAGAAAACCAGCTTTTCTATACCAGTGTCTTTCCTTTTTTTTTTTTTTTTTTTAGCGTGCAGTCTTAAGAAATGAGTTTTCTGGGTTTCCCTCCCATCATGAATGATGTCGCAGACAAAGGGAGGGGGACCTTTCAGATGCTGTCCTGCTCGCATCCCTCGTGGGAACTTAAGAGCATCTTAGCTAAGGTCTGTCTGTATAAACCCCGGACCAGACTACTCCGTGGAGTAGATGACCGTTATGCCATATGACGCCCCACGAGACTCAGGGTGCAGCCCACTCAGACTCTGTAGCCGAAGCAGTGGAGCCATACAGACACATTCACACGGTTAGGCACTCTTCAGATTCAAACAGGTTGGACACCTCCCCCCACCGGGTCTCCCCTTCCGTTCTTTAGGAATGGATCTAGCTCAGACAGTGGCCCCGGGCCTGTTTTTCTTTCTTATTCAAACAGAATCAGCCATCTGGTATTTTTCTCTCCTTTTTACATATTTCCTACTTTTCTACAGAGTTGTTTCTGTAAAGTTTTTCCTGTGAGATAAACACAACACCAAGCGAAGTGGGTGCAAGGCAAGATTTATTAAAGGCACTCTCCAGCGCAGTTTCAGGGCTCAGGAGAAGGGGAGCCAGGAAAACTGTGACTGGAGGAGGGCACTCTCGGCGAGGTTCAGCAACTCTGGAAAGCGGAGTGGGGGAAGTCGCGCCCAAGGCAGGGAGAAGGGGGCTTTTAAGGGGTCTCGAGGGGAGTTCAGGGGTCTTTTAGCAAGTTTCCCTTATTCGAATATTTCGCCTGCTCATCGGGGTCCCATTGGACCACTGGAGCCTGGAGCGGGGGTCTCAGATTCCCGCTTGTCAGGGTCCCATTGGCCCATGAGAGCCCGGAGCAGGGTCTCAGATTCCTGCTTGGGCCTTTGTTCTCCTGTCCGAGCTCAGGTCTTGTGGCGGGAACTTTCGCCATCTTAAGTAGCCCTTTCTGCCAGCCCAACATTCCGACCTTTTGCTTTATATAATGGTGCCAGGGGCGTTGACTCAGTTCTGGCTACTTCCTGCTAAGGGGGGGGGGGCGGGGGGCGCGCGTCATCATAGGGGTAGTCGGAAGTGGGCAGGCGAGAGTAGGGCTGGAGGAGGAGTTGATTGACGGACACTTGGGCAAGTTCTTGTAGGCGATCCTGCAAGCATCGGAAAAGACAGGGAGCAACTGAGACTAGAAGGAGGATTATGCATACAGGTCCCGCCAAAGGGAGCAGCCAGGTTACCCAGATGTAGGGATCCAGGCCCCAGGAGGACGTGTCTCACCGCCATGCTTGGATCCGATCCCTGAGTTCTTTGATCCTGGAGGTAACTATACCTGATTGGTTAACAAAGTAACAACATTCTTCATTTAAGTATAGGCAGGTCCGCCCTTTTTTGGCAGTCAGAAGGTCTAAGACCCGTCGGTTCTGTAGAGCTAAGGCCGCCAGGCTGGTAACTTGCGTCTGTAGGGCTGTGAGGGAGTCAGCAATCCGTTCCATGTCATCATTCAGAGCTTGGGAGAGTTTGTAATAAAAGTCTATAGAAGTTCCTATCCCCGCTGTTCCGGTTGCCACCCCTGTGGCTATTCCTGCCCCTATAATGAATGGGAGGAAGGCAGCCCTTCCTCCACGGTGTTGGGGGAATAGGATGGATTGCAGCTGGGATTCAGAGTAGATGGTGGTAGAAGGAGATAGTAGAATGAATATATAGCCTAGGGAGTCATTAGTGGTCAGGCAGCGATAGGTTCCCTGAGGGCACGAGAGAAATATTCCCGAGGGAGTACAGTACCGGAGGGAGGAGTTAGTGATGTTGGCAGCTGCGGTGGTAAGGGGGGAGGACACATTAATAATAGGTATGTTTCCCCCAATGGGGCCGATATGGACCGTATTATTTGTGGTCGTGGAGTTGGGGAGTGGCCAGTCAATAGGGAGGGGTACCCCTACAATGTTGGAACGTGTTGAAAAGGGGAAACAGATCCAGCAGTCACTGTCACCGTTCTTCGACACATTTCGCCATAGGTTGTAACTAGAGTTCAGGAGGGCCACTGTCAGTTGTTCGGTGGTAGGGAATTTTTGTATGCTACCAAGATTGATGCCCTTATAGACCGGGTCACTGGGGGTTTGGAGTCGTTTAGTCAGGTCCATGACTGCTGTTTTAATGCGTTCATGGCTAGCCTGGTCCTGGACACCCCACCCCCACCCCCCCGTCAGAGAGACCGACATGACCAAGATAGGTCCAGCAAACTTTTCCAGACCTGGGGTAGATGTTGCAGGGGGCAATACCGCATTTGGCAGTCACAGGTCAGAGACCCAATAGGTTTTCTGGTCATACGTACAGGTTGTTGGTTTCTTTCCCCTGTAGCAGGTTGCAGGCATATAAGTAAAGGCTGAAAAATAGCGAGAGGTACCTGAACCCCTCATGCAGCTAGACTCACATGGTTACGCCTGGTTTGTCTGGATTAGAAGGAATATGAGAAGGGGCCCTAACCAAGCGGAGTTTGGTGGGGCCTGCCATCTGGGAAGTCCAATTAGTATCTGTGGGTGCCCGTTTGAGATTGTTGATATGTACCCATGCAGAGTGCCCCAACAGTTTCGCAGCAGTTGGGGTGGTAAGGACGACCGTATGAGGCCGGGTCCACTGAGTTTGTAAGGAGCCTGGCTGCAAGCTTTTGAGGAGGACCTGGTTCCCAGGAGATAGATCTCGTATACCCCCTTCGGAAGAATGGTCGCTTGGGGCTGGGATGACAGTGTCGGCGTGGGCGTGGGCTCTTAAGAGAGCTCGGAGGAGAGTGAGGTAAGGCAGATAGGATAAAAGAGGCGGGGAAATGGCTGGAAGGCTATGATTTATAAGAAAGGGCCGGCTGTATAGTAATTCGAATGGGCTTAAGCCCGAAGGCCCTCCGGGCATAGCCCGGAGTCTGGTGAGAGCCAGGGGCAGAAGTGTGGGCCAGGAAAGGCGGGTCTCTAGGGTAAGTTTGGTGAGTTGGGCTTTGAGCAGCCCGTTGGC
>NW_019154114.1:22825606-22833147 GCF_002288905.1 Enhydra lutris kenyoni
TTACCCGATGACTGTGGGTGGTATGGGATGTGAAGTTTCCAGGTTATGTTGAGGCTCTCAGCTACCTGTTGGGTTACACTGGAGATGAAGGCGGTCCATTGTCTGACTGGAGGGTCCGGGGCAATCCGAACCTCGGGATGATGTGCTCGATGAGTATTGTAACCACCACGTCCGCTGTCTCCCGAGCCGTGGGGTATGCCTCGATCCAGCCTGTGAATGTGTCAACCAACGTTAATAGGTAGCGAAAGGTTTTATGGCGAGGCATGTGAGTGAAGTCCAGTTGCCAGTCTTCCCCCGGCTGATGACCTCGGAGCTGATGGTTGGGCCCTGGTCTGCGGATTCCTCCTTGTGGATTCACGGCCAAACAGGTTTTACAAGCCCTGTGGACAACTTCGATTACCTTAGATAAGGAAGGATGATAGAACAATGGCTGAAGAAATTGGTGAAGAGCCTTTGGGCCAATATGGAGGGATCGGTGGATGTCAGTAATTAAGGTGTGCACCAGATTGCCTGGCAGGGCAATCCTGTCCTGAATGTAGATCCACCCCTTATCTCCAATCTTTCCTCCCTGTGCCTGGAGGGCTTGTGTTTCCTTTGTAGAGTAGGAAGGCTGGTGAGGGGTGTTAAGAAAGAGGATAGGAGATGCAGGGATATTTAGGGCCGTTTGTCTGACCACTGAGTCTGCCCTGTTGTTACCTAGGGAGACCAGATCCTTGGCCGTTTGGTGGCCTCGACAGTGAACAACTGCTACCTCAGCGGGCAGACTAAGGGCCTCAAGCAACTTGGAGATGAGGGGCCCATTAGCTGTAGGGGTGCTCTTGATTGTTAGGAACCCCCGTTCTTGCCAAAGAGTAGAGTGTGTGTGAGTTATGAGGTAGGCATATTTTGAGTCAGTGTAAATAGTGACTCATTGTCCCTTCGACAAGTGTAATGCCCTGGTGAGAGCTACAAGTTCAGCCTTCTGGGAGGTGGTTCCGATTGGGAGGGGAGCCGTCTCTAATACTGCATCCGTGGTGACCACAGCGTAAGCAGCGTGTCTTTGGCCATGTGAGGCCAGGAGGGAACTGCCGTCCACAAAGAGTACGCGGTCAGGGTTGGATAGTGGTTGACCAGAGAGACCAGGATGGAGAGGAATGAGGTCCTCTTTAAGTTGTAGGCAGGAATGAACGGGTTCCGGGGTGGGCGAGGGTATAGACAGTAAAGTTGCAGGATTTAAGCGGGGGGAGGTAGAGAGAGAGATATGCGGGTTTTCTAGGAATAGCAGATGGAATAGCTGGAGATGAGAAGGAGTCAGATGGGCCAGGGATTGGTGGCTAAGGAGGTCCATGAGTCGGTGGGGAGAGTAGACCGTGATGGGCTGCCCTAAGGTAAGTTTGAGGGCCTCCTTTGTAAGAGAAGCGGCTGCTGCTAGGGCCCTGAGGCAGGGCTGCCATCCCTGGGCGGTGACATCCAGTTGCTTGGACAGGTAGGCTATAGCCCTATGCGTAGGCCCCACCAGTTGTGTGAGGAGGTCGGTGGCCGAGCCAGAGCGCTCATCAGTGTAGAGATGGAATGGTTTAGAGAGATCGGGTAGGGCTAAGACTGGCCCGGTGGTAAGGCAGTCCCTTAGTTTAGAGAATGAGTGGCGGATCGAAGTGGGATCAGTTAGGGGACCCTGGGGGGGTCTCTTTAGCTGCCTGGTACAGAGGACGGGCCAGGATAGAGAAATATGGAATCCAATGTCTGAAGAACCCAACCAATCCAAGAAAAGAGAGTATTTCATCCACCGTTTGGGAAGGTTGGAGTTCTTGGAGGAGTCGTATGCGGTCCCCTGTAAGAGACTTAGAAGTTAGAGTCAGAAGTATGCCCAGATAGGTAACCGAAGGGGCACACAATTGGGCCTTAGAGGGGGTGACTCGATATCCCTTGGCCCCCAGGAAGTTAAGTAGGGCAGAGGTGTCGTCTTGGGAGACTGAGAGGGAGGGGCTACAGAGGAGGAGGTCATCCACATATTGTAGTAGAGTACTGGCTTTAAGGACGCACTGCTGTAAGTCTGTAGTCAAGGCCTGGCCGAAAATGTGGGGACTGTCCCTGAACCCCTGGGGTAGGACAGTCCAAGTTAGTTGTCCAGAAGCTGCGTGTCAGGATCCTCCCAGGTGAAGGCAAAAAGAAAATAGGAATCAGGGTGCAAGGGGATGGTGAAAAAGGCGTCCTTTAGGTCCAGTACTGTAAAGTGAGAGGTGTTTGGGGGAACACGAGACAATAGGGTGTAGGGGTTAGGAACGACTGGGTGGAGGGGGACCATGGCCTAGTTGATAAGCCTAAGGTCTTGTACCAGTCGATAAGCCCCTGAGGGCTTGCGTACTGGGAGGATAGGGATGTTACAGGGGGAACTGATGGGGATCAGGAGTCCCTGATGTTTAAGCCGTTCTATGATAGGTTTCAGGCCCTGGCTGTGGGCTAAGGAAATAGGAAACTGAGCTCAAGAGGGAAACTTGGAGTTATCCTTAAGCTGTACTTTAACCGGGGTAAGGTGGGTAGCAATGATGGGCTCCGAGGTGTCCCACACCTGAGGATCTACAGTAGGTAGGTCATCTGGAGCGGGGGTCGAGGGAGTGGAGAGGTGTAGGATGAGACGGGTTGAGGTGGAGGGAGGGGAGGAAGGGGAAAGGCAGATAGTTGCCCTCAGTTTCTGGAGAATGTCCCTCCCCAGTAGAGGGACCGGGCAGGAAGGAATCTCTAGGAACGAGTGGGAGAAGGGGAACCCATCCAGGCTACAGGTAAGGGGAAGGGTCACCCTAGGATTGGAGGAGGTCCCATCGATCCCCATAACAGTAATTGGCGAGGTTCGAGTAAGTCCCAAATAGGAAGGCAGAACAGAGTAGGTAGCCCCCGTGTCCAGCAGAAAGGAGATGGACTTACCTGCTACCTGGAACGTAACCCTGGGCTTGGCCTGGGTGAGAGGGGTGGCTGAATCTGGGCTTCATCAGTGGTCCTCCAATCCAAGCAGTTGAAAGGCCAGACTTACTGTCTCAGGGGTGAAAGGGTCCGTAGACAAAAGGACGAGACTGATACAAAGCGAAGGTCAAGCAAAGCTTTATTTTACGCCAAGCATCGAGAATCAAACTGACTGGCCAGGGCCGTCTCTTGCAAAGAGGCGACGACTCCCAGTCTCACAGACTAACTTTTATAGAGTAAAGGCCATGTGGTTGAGCCTGGCCACACACAGGTGGCCAATTGAATTACATTCTACCCCACGATAGTCATCTAATTCAGCCTATGACCTTGGCTAGAATTGGCGCCTTTGTCTGGTGCCCAAAAGGTGGGGGCTCACACTCCCTGGTGGGTAATACATGCGCTTTCCCTTGATTGGACGTTTCCATCTGGCTGGACACGTCCTTGAATCTGGACTCTGTTATCGGGGGCTATTTGACTGTATTTCACCAATTCTGTTTCTAAGCGCTTTCCTCTTGGGGGAAGGGGCAGGTTCAATCTAAGTTTACTGCATAAACAACAAAATGGCTCACTCTGGCTAAGTAGGCCCTTACATTCCCCCCTTTTCTTTGGAGATTAGTCAAATTCTTGACTTTTTAACCAGTTCTATGTTTTTCTGTTGTAAGGGGTTATAAGTCATCTAAACATGGGTTAATGGGTGCCAATTGGCATAATGTTACATTAAATTGCACAGTCGACTGATAAGTTAGCCATTCACCGCTTTGTATAACATTTTCCACTTCTCCTAATTCCGTTTGTTTAATTTCCCACCTATACTTTTCTGTCTTATGAGGTGACTTAGAAGCTCTTACAAAAACAGGTAACAATAGGAGCAACAATGAACTCATAGTCTTTTGAGTCTTAGCTTTAGTCCACGATCTGCGGGATCCATTGGCAGCGGCTTCCATCTCTGGGGGGCATCCTCGTCCTTGGCTAGTTTGACGTGACCCGCATGAATCCAGGCCCAGATGCCTTCTACTTTCGCTGTCGTGGGGGTGGTCAGGATGACAGTAAAGGTCCCTTCCAGCGAGGCTCCAAGTTTCCCACTTGGTGGTGACATATTCAAACCAAGTCCCCGGGTTGGTAAGGATGTGGTTCCAGCTCCATCTCTGCCTCAGTGTGGGCCGTTCAGATCCCTGCGTGGGCTAGACAGACTGTAATGCCTGCAGTGACTGGAGTACAGACTGGCCAATCATTTTTGCTAGGGCAACCTCTTGTAGCCGAGGGCAGAGTGGGTTGTGGTGTTTCCCAAACATTATTTTAAATGGGGTCACCTTGTTTAAATAGGGTGTACATCACGCCTTGAGGAGGGCGAAAGGAAGGAGAACCACCCATCCACCACCAGTCTCCAGAATTAGTTTTGTCAAGGTCTCTTTAAGAGTCCAGTTTATTCTCTATTTGCCCGGAACTCTGGGGCCAGTAGGCACAATGTAGTTTCCAATTAGTGCCTATAGCTTTGGCCAATACAAGTGAGACTGAACTCACAAATGCAGGGTCATTGTCTGACCTGATCGCAAGAGGTAACCCAAACCTCTATCTCTTTTCCCTCTTTCCATTTTAGTTCTTTTCGCATTTACCACCTGACATTGAGCACATCTATCAACCATATCCTGAATCATATGCCATAATTTAGAAACCTGAAACTGCTTGCCCATAAGCTCCTTAAGCTTGCATGTCCCCAAATGAGTGCCCTGATGTATTTGGCTTACTAATTTCTTCATAGTCTTAGCCCAGTCCCCTTCATAGTCTAGTTTAACCCATTTTGTAAATATTTTAAATCTTCCTCTGAAGTTTGCCTCAAGTTGCCTAGCTTAGGTAAACAAACATTTAAAGACAACCAAATCTAGAATTTAACATCTATAAAGGCGTGTTATTAAAACATAATTTTTTCTCTCTAAAATAACCCTTATTTCCTGAGATAGCCAAATTAGGACTAATATACTTGAAAAACAAGTCCAGTTTTAACAAACTTGGCCTAATTATTTACATAAGCTCAGCAAGAACAGTGAGTGTGATCATATAGAACTTTTAGAATCTGCTTTGCTGGAACTTCTTATAAGGAATCTCTAGGTTGAACTTTTAGTAGCCTCTCCAGGCCAGAAGCCAAGCCACATACTTGCCATCAGACATGCCTGTAATACCTGTCGACTTGGGCGAATTCTTCTTTCTGAGGCTCTGCACCTACCAAGGAGTGACATTCTTTACTCATCTGGTGAGGCTGCTGGGAACTCTGTAAGCAAGGTATCAGGCCAACAGTTCCAAAGGGCTTTATGGCTCCAGGTTTCATAAAGTCAACCTTAGTTCCTTTAAACTGTTTGGTCATATCTGAGTCTTTTCAAATATGACACCCCAGTCAAAGCCTTGGTACAATAACCAGTTTCCAATAGTGTCCTGTTACAAGGAAAACAGATTCTTATTGAACTTATGCAAATGACTGATTGCCATGGAAGAAAGAATACTTACTGAGACCTTCTGATTTTCAGAGGGTTCAGAGAGAGAGAAAAGTTGAATGCTTTGATTTGTTTGTAAATAAATATTTTTACCTCTCTGTAAGTTACAGATAACTTAAGAAAAAGTATCCCTAGTCTGGAAGAGCAAACATTAGAGAACCAGAAATGTTTAAAATAAGACAAAACATTAAGAGACACAACACTATAATCTTTTAGTTCATTTAGTCCCATATTACTTTCCATGTTGCTAAGTCTGGTTTAGTTCGAATGCAGCTTTTATTTCTGGAAATTCTTACCCGTTTCCATTCCAGGATTTTAATATATCAAAGACCTGTATTTGTCCTGAAAGTCTCCCATATGAAGTTCCTTTAAGGCAGAATTCATCTTACAAGGGAATTAAAACAATTACAAATGACAAAAACTCAGAATAGATATGGTTAAATTACCAGGTGATGACCTTATCAAAACATTAAAACTTTAGGAAATGCATAGAATCTCTAGAATAGTTACAGCATATACCCAAATGTAACCCAAGGTTTATCATTGGTTTAATCTTGTCAACAATTTCTAAAACCTTAGAAAGTTTTAAAACATATGCTTAAATATAATTAGGGATGTTAAACACCTGATAAAACAAAACATAGGAACTGAATTTTCTGGGCAGGCAAAGAGAAAACCATTTACACTTTTTAACAGATCAATTAACCTAAGAAAACTTTGCCCTTTTAAACAGAGAGAAAACCAGCTTTTCTATACCAGTGTCTTTTCCTTTTTTATTTTAAGCGTGCAGTCTTAAGATATGAGTTTTCTGGGTTTCCCTCCCATTGTGAATGACATCACAAACAAAGGGAGGGGAATCTTTCAGATGCTCGCGTCCCTCGCGGGAACTTAGGAGCGTCTTAGCTAAGGTTTGTCCGTATAAACCCCGGACCAGGCTACTCCGTGGAGTAGATGACCATTATGCCATATGACGCCCCACGAGACTCAGGGTGCAGCCCACTCAGACTCTGTAGCCAAAGCGGTGGAGCCATACAGACACATTCACACAGTCAGGCACTCTTCAGATTCAAACAGGTTGGACACCCTCCCCTTTTTGGGTATCCCTGGCTAATGGGAGGTGATCAGTCTCCCCTTTCACTCTTTACAAATAAGAGTGAGTTTCTATGGTTACAGGCAATGGAGGATGGTAACAGGGTGTTTTCGCAGTCCCTCAAGGTTGGGCTGCTTTCTTAATCTCTCAAGGCCAAATGGCCCTTTCACTTGGAAGTATAATCTATGTGGAGGCAGGTCAGGAGAACGCTAAATCACCTTGGAGGCTGTTTTTCTTTCTTTTTTCTTTTAGATAGGATCAGGCATCTGGTCTTTTTCTCCTTTTTTTTTTCCTTAGTTCGTCCTGACCATATCTAAAATTCCTTTTCTGAAGATTTCCCTTCACAAACCTTTTACAACTTTCCTTTGTATTCAGGTTTTGTCCCAAGCCATTTCCTTTCAAACCATTATCTCATTTAGGACAAAATTACCTTCTCTTACCCTCAACAAAATGTATTCCCATTCCTTAAATCTTTATTACATATCTTCTACTTTTTTTACATGCAGAGTTGTTTCCTTTATTTCCATCAGTCTTACAGTTGGCAGAATTTTGTACTCTTAGAAACACCTTGACCTCTAGTGAAGACTAAGTATTAACCAGTTGTGAACTGTTACAACAGAATTCCTCAGATGGCAATTTTTGAATCAGTTAAGCATAAAACATGTTTACCAACAGATTTCAAAAGCACAAACCTAGTTCCAGCAACCAGCGCTCTAGCATTTTATCCCATTTGGTTTAGACCTAGATGTCCATAATTTAATTCCATTTGTCATCCAAGCAAAACTTTAAACTTTCAGGTTACCGAAGACTTTGAAAGCTGTCTCAGCAATTACCCATTAAAACTTTGAGACAGACAATTAACCATCAGGTTAGTCATTTCTTTGCTAATAGATTTTGTAAAGTTTTTCCGGCGAGATAAACACAACACCAGGCAAAGTGGGTGCAAGGCAAGATTTATTAAAGGCACTCTCCGGCGAAGTTTCAGGGCTCAGGAGGAGGGGAGCCAGGAAAGTTGCGCCGGGAGGAGG
>NW_019154115.1:0-1294 GCF_002288905.1 Enhydra lutris kenyoni
TCCTCAACAGAGCAGACACTGCCATGAATGGGTGTCCGCCTGAAGGACCTGCCCTCAATAGAGACCTTCCTACGGTCACCAGTTAGGGCCTTGTACGTGACTCCTCATGTTTTCCACCCAGAGGTCCTCGAGCTTCCAATTTTCCGCATCCTCAACCGTGTCGCATTTCCATCCTAAAGCACACTTTCCTCACGATGTTTGTAGTGTTTCCAACTGAGGTAGACAGTGTGGATGAGCACAGGTCGTGCCCTTCCAAGATATGCTTTGGACGCCTAAGAGCCGTCCAATTCACTTCACTCAGATGATCCAACCTGCCCAGCGTCCGTCTTGTTCTGTCTTCTTTCCTCAACTGGGAAGACACTGCCATGAATGGGTGTTGGAAAGAGGGAGTTTTTCTGAACACAGACCGTTTCATGGTCAGCGGTATGGAAGTCCCAGACCGAGGCTCTGTCCGTGAATCTTCATGTTTTCCACTCAGTCAGTTCCAACAGCTTCCAACTTTCCCCAGCCTCAACCCTGTCGCAAGTCCAGCCTAAAGCACGCTTCCCTCACGAAGTTTGAAGCGCTTTCGACTGAGGTTGAAGTGTGGTTGACCACAGGTCGTGCCCTGCCAATATTTGTTTGGGCCCCCTAAGCGACAGAGCCTGCACTTCACTCAGTGTCCACTCTGCCCAGAGTCTGTCCTTGTTCTCTTTCTTTCCTCAGCGGAGCAGACACTGCCCTGAATGGGTGTACGCCTGGCAGAATTTCTCTGAACAGAGACCTTCCTATGGAAACCGGTAAAGGCCTTGTTCGCGACTCTTCGTGTTTTCCACACAGACAGGTCCAGCAGCTTCCAGCTTTCTACAGCTTCAAGCCTGTCGCCCTCCCCCCCTAAAGCACACTTCCCGCACGACGTTTGCAGCCTTTTCAACAGAGGGAGAAAGTTTCAATGACCTCAGACCCTGACCTGCCAATATATGTTTTGGGTGCCCAACAGCCATAGCAGGCACTTCACTCACAGTATCCAACCTGACCAAGGTCGGTCCTTGTTCTGTCTTCTTTCCGCAATGGGGAAGACACTGCCACGGATGGGTGTCTGAATGAGGGTGTCTTCCTGAAAACAGATCTTTTCCTGGTCACCGGCTTGGAAGTCCTAGACTGGGGCTCTGTATGTGACTCTTCATGTTTTCCACTCGGTGAGTTCCAACAGCTTCCAACTTTCCACCGCGTCAACCCTGTCGTGATTCCACCTAAAGCACACTTCGCAAAATTTGTTTGAAGCGCTTTCTCCTGAGGTTGATATTGCGGTTGA
>NW_019154115.1:3391-15891 GCF_002288905.1 Enhydra lutris kenyoni
TCCTCAACAGAGCAGACACTGCCATGAATGGGTGTCCGCCTGAAGGAATTGCCCTGATCAGAGACCTTCCTTGGTTACCTGTAAGGGCCTTGTATGCGACTCTTCATGTTTTCCACCCAGAAGTCCTCGAGCTTCCATCTTTCCACATCTTCAACCCTGTCGCAAGTCCATCCTAAAGCACACTTTCCTCATGGTGTTTGTATCGTTTTCAACTGAGGTAGACAGTGTGGATGAGCACAGGTCGTCCCCTTCCAATATATGTTTTAGACGCCTATGATCCGTAGACTGCACTTCTCTCAGAGTTCCAGCCTTCCCAGCGACTGTCCTTGTCTATCTTCTTTCCTCAACTGGGAAGACCCTGCCACAAATGGGTGTCTGAATGTGGGAGTTTTCCTGAACACAGACCGTTTCATGGTCAGCGGTATGGAAGTCCCAGACTGAGGCTCTGTACGTGACTCTTCATGTTTTCCACACAGTCATTTCCAACAGCTTTCAACCTTTCACATCCTCAACCCTGTCACGATTCCATCCAAAACACACTTCTCTCACGATGTTTGAAGTATTTTCAACTGAGTTAGTGTGGATAAGCACAGGTCATGCTCTGCCACTATACATTTTAGACCCCAAAGAGCAGTAGCCTGCACTTCACTCATGGTATCTAACCTACACAGAGTCCGTTGCTGTTCTACCTCCTTTCCTCAACTTGGAATACACTGCCAAGAATGTGTTTCCACCTCAAGGAATTTCCCTTAATGCAGATATTCCTATGGTCACCTGTATGGGAGTCCTAGACTCCCAAGGCTCTGTACATGACTCTTCATGTTTTCCACTCGGTCAGTTCCAACAGCTTCCAACTTTCCACAGCCTCAACCGTGTCCTGAGTCCAGCCTAAAGCACACATCCCAAAAGAAGTTTGAAGCACATTCGACTGAGGTTGACAGTGTGGTAGACCACAGGTCATGCCCTGCCAATATTCGTTTTAGACCCCTAAGAGCTATACTCTACACTTCAGTCACAGTATCCAACTTGCCCAGAGTTAGTCCTTGGTCTGTCTTCCTTCCTCAACTGAGCAGACACTTCCATGAATTGGTGTCTGCCTGAAGGAATTTCCCTGAACAGAGACCTTCCTAGGGTAGCCGGTAAGGGCCTTGTAAGTGACTCTTCATGTTTCCAACACAGACAGGTCGAACAGCTTCCAGCTTTCTACAACTTCAAACCTGTCGCCCTCCCTCATAAAGCACACTTCCCTCAACACGTTTGAAGACATTTCAACAGAGGTAGAAAGTTTGGAGGACCACAGGTCCTGACCTGCCAATATATGTTTTGGATGCCTAATAGCTATAGCTGGCACTTCACTCACAGTATCCAACCTGCCAAGGGTCCGTCCTTGTTCTATCTTCTTTCCTCAACTGGGAAGATACTGCCATGAATGGATATCTGAATGAAGGAGTTTTCCTGAACACAGATCTTTTCATGGTCGCCGGTTTGGAAGTCCTATAGTGGGGCTCTGTACGTGACTGTTTATGTTTTCCACTCAGTCCGTTCCAACAGCTTCCAACTTTCTACAGCTTCAACCCTGTTGTGAGTCCACCCTAAAGCACACTTCCCAAAAGAAGTTTGAAGCGCTTTCTACTGAGGTGGACATTTTGGTTGACCACAGGTCGTGCCCTGCCACTGTACGTGTTGGACCCCTAAAAGCAGTAGCCTGCACCTAACTCACATTATGCAACCTGCCCAGATTCCGTCTTTGTTCTATCTTTTTCCTCAACTTAGCAGACACTGCCATGAATGGGGTTCCGCCTGAAGGAATTGCCCTGAACAGAGACCTTCCTCTGTTCATCAGTAAGGGCCTTGTACGCGATACATCATGTTTTCCATCCAGAGGTTCTTGAGCTTCCAACTTTCCACATCATCCACCCTGTCACAAGTCCATCCTAAAGCACACTTTCCTAATGATGTTTGTAGTGTTTTCAACTGAGGTAGACAGTGTGGATGAGCACAGGTCGTGCCCTGCCAATATTTGTTTTGAACACCTAAGAGCCGTAGCCTACACTTCACTCACAGTATCCAACCTGCCCAGGGGCTGTCCTTGTTCTGTATTCTTTCCTCAACTGAGCAGACAATGCCATGAATGGGTGTACACCTGAAGGAATTTCTCTGAACAGAGACCTTGCTATGGTAACCGGTAAGGGCCTTTTGTGTGAATCTTCATGTTTTCCACACAGACAGGTCCAACAGCTTCCAGCTTTCTAAAGTTTCAACCCTGTCGCCCTCCCTCCTAAAACACACTTCCCTCATGACGTTTGAAGCCTTTTCAACAGAGGTAGAAAGTTTCAATGACCACAGGTCCTCACCTACCAGTTACTGTTTTCGGTGCGTAACAGCCATAGCTGGCACTTCACTCACAGTATCCAATCTGCCCAGGGTCCATCCTTGTTCTATCTTCTTTCCTCAACGGGGAAGACACAGCCACGAATGGGTGTCTGGATGAGGGAGTTTTCCTGAACACAGATCTTTTCATGGTCACCGGATTGGAAGTCCTAGACTGGGGCTCTGTTCGTTACTCTTCGGTTTTCCACTCAGTCAGTTCCATCAGCTTCCAACTTTCCACAGCCTCAAGCGTGTCACGAGTCCATCCAAAATACACTTCTCTCACAATATTTGAAGTGTTTTCAACTGAGTTAGATAGTGTGGAGGAGCACAGGTCGTGCTCTGCCACTATACGTTTTGTACTCGAAAGAGCAGTAGCCTGCACTTCACTTACAGTATCTAACCTGGAAAGAGTCCGTCATTGTTCTACCTTCTTTCCTCAACTGGGAAGACACTGCCAAGTATGTGTTTCCACCTGAAGGCATTTCCCTTAACACAGACCTTCCTGTGGTAACCGGTTTGGGCGTCTGAGACCAGGGTCCTATTCGTGATTATACATGTTTTGAACACAGTCAGTTCCAACAGCTTACAAGTGTCTACAGCCTCAACCGTGTTGGGAGTCCAGCCTAAAGCACACTTCCCTCACGATGTTTGAAACGCTTTTGACTCAGGTTGATAGTGTGGTTGACTGCAGGTCGTGCCCTGCCACTATACGTTCTGCACCCCTAAGAGCCATAGCCTGCACCTAACTCACAGTATGCAACCTGCCCAGAGTCCTTCTTTGTTCTATCTTCTTTCCTCAACTGGGAAGACACTGCCACGAGTGGGTGTCCACCTGAAGGAATTGCCCTGAACAGAGACCTTCCTATGGTCACCAGTAAGGGCCTTGTAAACGACTCTTCATGTTTTCCACCCAGAGGTCCAACAGCTTCCAACTTTGCACAGCCTCAACCCTGTCACAAGTCCATCCTAAAACACACTTTGCTCACGGTATTTGAAGTGTTTTCAATTGAGGTAGACAGTGTGGATGAGCACAGGTCGTGCCCTTCCAATATATGTTTTGGATGTCTAAGAGCTGTATAGAGCACTTCACTCAGGGTATCCAACCTGCCCAGCGTCCGTCCTTGTTCTATATTCTTTCCTTAACTGGGAAGACACTGCCACGAATTGGTGTCTGAATGAAGGCAAGGGCCACTGTCTTACCGTGGAGAAACGCGGCCAGGTACATGCCTATCCTGGTCTGTGGAGGGAGAAGCACTTTGACCGGGTATCATGCAGGAAAGGTAGTGGAGAAAGAGGGAGGCTCTCAGCCCCAAGACGGAGCAATGGCATGGGGAGCGACTTCGTCTCACTTTGATCTGGCTGCCAGGAGGCATCAGCCAGACACAGGCAGGTTGCTATATGCTGTCGGCCTGAGCTCCATGCCCAGGGACCCGAATGGTCCCCAGGGATGACACGCTTCAGAGCGTCCTTTAGGGAGACGGTACTTTGTATGCACAGCTTCCTGGCAGTGGCAGGAGTGTGCTAGCCCTGAACTGAGGAACAACTGTCTTCAGGGAAAAGCCTCTGCCCACAAACACTTCCTTAAAGGGGCAAGGGTTGCCATGCCCGGGAAATGGCTCACGACCTTAGGGCGGGTGATGGGGCTTCGCGGCTGGCCTCTCTCAGGTCACCGCCTGGCACCCTGAGGGGGAAAGCAGCTGCCCAGGAACTTGTGGCACCGCTTGCATAAAAGGCAAGCTGCCTCCCAGTGAGGAAATCCACCTGTGTGGTATGCACCATGAGTCCCTTCACACACTTGCAACACGGTGAAGGAGGCTTTCTCAAACCTCTGCCTGGGAACCCAGTTAGAGCGCCCTGCCCTCAACTCTGAGAAACCAGGCCCAAGGCCAACCACCACTGGCAACCACAGTAATTTCCTGAGGAAGAGAAGAGGAGCCACTCTTGTGTGGCACGGGGAAGCCTAAGGAAGGGGCCGGGCGCTGAGGCCTGGGGATCTGCGAGAAAGCCCTCCACTCACCGGGCCTCGCAAGAGCCAGGCACGTTGCCATAGCCTCGGCTGCGGCCCTCTCCGCGGCCACCACCTGAAACCAGGAGCTTAGGCAGCAGAACCCACTGCTGAACACAGAGTCTGGTTGAGGGCACAAAGACCAGTCTGTAAGCTCCTGCTCCCTCAACCCGACTGGAGCTGTCAGACCGGCCTATGCCAGAGCATGGCGTGTGTGAGCTCTTTGTTGGCTATGTATCTCTCAGAGGGCTCGCAGAAACGAGGCCCTCATTCAGACTGACTTCGCTCTGGCTCCTTGGGCAGGGGCACTGGGGTGGGGAAGCGCAGGGCAATGGCCACTGGGTTACCATGGAGAAGTGCCGCCGGGTACATGCTGATCCTAGTCTGAAGAGGCAGAAGCACTTCGACCAGGAACCGTGCAGGAAATTCATAGGAGAAAGAGGAAGTT
The DNA here is from genome assembly GCF_002288905.1 of Enhydra lutris kenyoni. Classification (NCBI taxonomy): domain Eukaryota; kingdom Metazoa; phylum Chordata; class Mammalia; order Carnivora; family Mustelidae; genus Enhydra; species Enhydra lutris. The sequence continues at coordinate 8,218 of NW_019154115.1, forward strand.
TCTTAGCCTCAAGACTGAGCAAGGGCATGGGGAGCGCCGTCGGATCTCGTTTGCCCCTTCAGCCAGGAGCCATCATCCAGACACCAGCCAGTGAGCCTGTGCTGAGGGTCTGCACTGCACTCCCAGGGAAGAGACTGGGCCCCAAGCTCTACAGTTGTGACAGCGACCTTCAGAGGGAAGGTACCGTGTATGCACAGCATCCTGGCAGTGGCGGGAGCGTGCCAGCCCTGAACTCTGAGGAACAACTCTCTTTGGGGAAAAGCCTCTGCTTGCAAACAGGTCTGTAAAAGGGCAAGATTCACCATGCCCGGGAACCGGCTTGCAGATCTTAGTGCGGGTGATGGGGCTTCACGGCCGACCTCTCTCAGGTCAGCGCCTGACTCCCTGAGGGGGTAAGCAGCTGCCCAGGAACATGTGCGATCGCTTGCGGAAAAGGCCAGCTGCCTCCTGGTGAGGAAAGCCTTCTGTGTGGAATGCGACTACAAGACCCTTCACTCGCTGGCAACACGGGGAAGGAGGTTTTCTCAAACCTCTGCCTGGGAGCTCAGTGAGAGCGCCCTGCCCTCAACTCCGAGAAACAAGGCCCCAGGCCAGCCACCATTGGCAACTACCACACTTCCCTGAGGAGGAGAAGAGGAGCCGCTCATGTGTGGAGCGGAGAAACCTAAGAAAGGGGCCGGGCACTGGGGCCTGGTGATCTGCGAGAAGGCCCTCCACTCACCGGACCACGAAAGAGCCAGGCATGCTGCCATAGCCCCGGCTGTAGCCCTATCAGTGGCCGCCACCCAAACCAGGAGCCTAGGCAGCAGAACACACTGCAGAACACAGAGTCTGGTTGAGGGCGCAAAGACCACTCTGCAGTCTCCCGCTCCCTCAACCTGACCACAGCTGTTGGCCCGGCCTAAGCAGGAGCATGGTGTGGGGGAGCTCTGTGGTGGCTACGAAGCTCTAAGAGGGCACGCAGAAGTGATGCCGTCCTTCAGGCTGACATCGCCTTGGCTCCTTGGGCAGGGATGTCTTCGGGCACCGAGGTGGGGAATCGCAAGGCAAGGGCCAATGGCTTACCATGGAGAAGCGTGGCTGGGTACACGCTCTTCCTGGTCTGTAGAGGCAGAAGCACATCGAATGCGAACCATGCAGGAAACGCAGAGGAGAAAGAGTGAGTCTCTCAGCCCCAAGACGGAGCAACAGCAAAGGGAGCGCCCGTGGCTCCCATTGACCCTGGCTGCCAAGAGGCATCAGCCAGACACCGGACAGCGTGCCTATGTGCTGATGGCTTGAGTTCCATGCCCAGAGGCCCAAATGGGCCCCAGGCACCACAGGCTTGACAGCGTCCTTCAGGGAGACGGTACCGTGTGTGCACAGCTTCCTGGCAGTGGCAGGAACATGCTGGCCCTGAATACTGAGGAACAACTCTCTTTGGGGAAAAGCCTCTGTCCACAAACATGTCCGTAAAGGGGCAAGTGGTCCATGCCCGGGCAACAGCTTGCGGAACTTCGGGCAGGTGATGAGGCTTCGTGGCCGGCCTCTCTCAGGTACCGCCTGGTGCCCTGAGGGGGAAAGCAGCTGTCCAGGAATGTGTGGGACCGCTTGCGGTAAAGGCCAGCTGCCTCCCAATGAGGAAATTCATCTGTATGGAAGGCGACCACAAGACCCTTCACAGGCTGCCCACACGGGGAAGGAGGCTTACTCAAAATTAAGCCTGGGAGCTCAGTGAGAGCGCCCTGCACTCAACTCTGAGAAACAAGGCCGAGGGCTAGCAGCTTTGGCAACCACCACACTTCCCTGAAGAGAAGAGGAGCCGCTCGTGTATGGCACAGGGAAGCCTAAGGAAGTGGCCGGGCACTGAGGCCTGAGAATCTGTGAGAAAGCCCACCGCTCCCCACCCACGCAACAGCCAGGCACGCTGCGATAGCCCTGGGTGCGGCCCTTTCTCTGGCCGCAAACGGAACCAGGAGCCAGGGCAGCAGAACCCATTGCAGGACACAAAGACATGTTGAGGGTGCAAAGACCACTCTGCAAGCTCCCGCTCCCTCAACCTGACCGGAAGTGTTGGCTCGGCCTAAGCCAGAGCGCATCATGCGAGAGTTCTGTGGTGGCTAGGAATGTCTAAGAGGGCACACAGAAGCGACGCCCTCCTTCAGGTTGACATTGCCCCTGCGCCCCGGGCAGGGACGCCTTCCGACAACGGGATGGGGATGTGCAAGGCAAGGGCCACTGGCTTACGTGGAGAAACTTGGCCAGGTACAGGCTGATAATGGTCTGTGGAGGCTGAAGGACTTTGACCGTGAACTGTGCAGGAAACACAGAGGAGAAAGAGGGAGTCTCTCAACCCCAAGACAGAGCAAAGGCAGAGGGAGCGCTGTCGGCTCCCATTGACCCCAGTTGCGAGGAGGCATAAGCCAGACACCGGACAGTGTGCCATATGCTGACGGCCTGAGCTCCATGCCCTGGGACCCGAATGGGCCCCAGGCATCACAGGCTTGACATCGTCCTTCAGGGAGATGGTACCATGAGCACACAGCTTCCTGGCAGTGGCGGGAGCATGCTGGCCCTGAACTCTGAGGAGCAACATTCTTCAGGGCAAAGCCTCTGCCCTCAAACACGTCCATAAGGGGACAAGCGTTGCTGTGCCCGGGAAATGGCTGGCAGACCATTGGGCGGGTGACTGGGCTTCACGGCCGGCCTCTCTCAGGTCACCGCCTGGTGCCCTGAGGGGGAAAGCAGCTGCCCAGGAACATGTGGGACCGCTTGCAGTAAAGGCCAACTGCCTCCTGGTGAGGAAAGCCATCTGTATGGAAGGCAACCACAATCCCTTCACACGCTGCCAACATGGGGAAGGAGGCTTTCTCAAACCTCTGACTGGGAGCCCAATGAGAACGCCCTGCCCTCCACTCCGAGAAACAAGGCCCAAGGCCAGCAGCCTTTGGGAAACACCGTACTTCCCTGAGGAGGAGAAGAGGAGCCACTTGTGTGTGGTGTGAGGAAGCCTAAGGAAAAGGCTGGGCAGTGAGGCATGGGGATCTGCGAGAAGGCCCTCCACTCACCGGGCCATGAAAGAGCCAGGCACACTGCCATAGCCCCAAATGCGGCCCTATGTGGGGCCGCCACCCGAACCAGGAGCCTAGGCAGCAGAACACACTGCAGAACACAGAGTCTGGTTGAGGGTGCAAAGACCACTCTGCAGGCTCCCGCTCCCTCAACCTGACCGCAGCTGTCGGCCAGGCCTAAGCCAGAGTGCAGCGTGGGAGAGCTCTGTGGTGGCTATGAAGCTCTAGGAGGGCACGCAGAAGCGACACCCTCCTTCAGGCTGACATCGCCTTGGCTCCTTGGGCAGGGACGCCTTCCAACACCGGGGTGGAGAAGCGCAAGGCAAGGGCCAGTGGCTTACCGTGGAGAAGTGTGGCTGGGTACACACTGATCCTGTTCTGTGGAGGCAGAAGCATTTTGAATGAGAACAGCACAGGAAATGCAGAGGATAAAGAGGGAATCTCTCAGCCCCAAGACAGAGCAAGGGCAAGGGGAGCGCCCTCGGCTCCCATTGACCCTGGCTGCCAGGAGGCATCAGCCAGACCCCGGACAGCGCTCCTATGTGCTGACAGCCTGAGCTCCATGCCCCGGGACCCGAATGGGCCCCAGGCACCACAGGCTTGACAGCGTCCTTTAGGGAGATGGTACCGTGAGCGCACAGCTTCCTGGCAGTGGCTGGAGCATGCTGGCCCTGAACACTGAGGAACAACTCTCTTCGGGGAAAAGCCTCTGGCCAAAAATACGTCCATAAAGGGGCAAGCATCGCCGTGCCAGGGAAACGGCTCACGGACCTTCGGGTGGGTGATGGTACTTCGTGGGCGGCCTCTCCCAAGTCACTGCCTGGCACCCTGAGGGGAAAAGCAGCTGCCCAGGAATGTGTGGGACTGCTTGTGGTAAAGGCCAGCTGCCTCCCTCGCTGTGCCTGGGAAAGGGCTGGTAGACCATCGGGCAAGTGACGGGGCTTCGCGGCCGGCCTCTCTCTTCCACCATCTGTGCGGAAGGTGACCACAAGTCCCTTCACACGCTGGCAACACTGGGAAGGAGGCTTTCTCAAACCTCTGCCTGGGAGCCCAGTGAGAGCACCCTGCCCTCAACTCTGAGAAACAAGGCCAAAGGCCAGCCACCGTTGGCAACCACTGCACTTCCGTGAGGAGGAGAAAAGGAACTGCTCGTGTGTGGCACGGGGAAGCCTAAGGAAGGGGCTGGGCGATGAGGCCTGAGGATCTGTGAGAAGGCCCTCTGCTCACTGGCGCACGCAACAGCCAGGCACGCGGCCATAGCCCCGGGTGCGGCCCTACCCCCTCCCGCAACCCGAACCAGGAGCCTAGGCAGCAGAACCCACTGCAGAACACAGAGTCTGGTTGAGGGCGCAAAGACCACTCTGCAAGTTCCCGCTCCCTCAACCTGACCGGAGCTGTCGGCCCGGCCTAAGCCAGAGCGTGGCGTGCGAGAGTTCTGTGTTGGCCACGAAGCTCTAAGAGGGCACGGGGAAGGGGCGCCTGGGTGGCTCAGTGGGTTAAGCTGCTGCCTTCAGCTCAGGTCATGATCTCAGGGTCCTGGGATCGAGTCCCGCGTCGGGCTCTCTGCTCCGCGGTGAGCCTGCTTCCCCCTCTCTCTGCCTGCCTCTCTGCCTACTTGTGATCTCTCTCTGTCAAATAAACAAATAAAATCTTTAAAAAAAAAAAAAAAAGAGGGCACGCAGAAGCGATGCCCTCCTTCAGGTTGACATCGACCCTGCACCCCGGGCAGGGACGCTTTCCAACCCCAGGGGTGGGGAAACGCAAGGCAATCGCCACTGGCTTACCATGGAGAAGGACGGCCGGGTACACGCTGTGGAGGCAGAAGCATTTCGAACAAGAACAGCACAGGAAACACAAAGGAGAAAGAGGGAGTCTCTCAGCCCCAAGACGGAGCAATGGCAGGGGGAGCACCCTCGGCTCCCGTTGACCCCGGCTGCCAGGAGGAATCAGCCAGACACCAGACAGAGCTCCTATGTGCTGACGGCCTGAGCTCCATGCCCAAGGACCCAAATGGGCCCCAGGCACCACAGGCTTGACAGCGTCCTTTAGGGAAATGGTACCGTGTGTGCACAGCTTCCTGGCAGTGGCGGGAGCATGTCGGCTCTGAACTCTGAGGAACAACTCTCTTCGGGGAAATACCTCTGCCCACAAACACGTCCATAAAGGGGGAAAGAGTCGCCGTGCCAGGGAAATGGCTCGCGGAACTTCGGGCAGGTGATGGGGTTTCTCGGCCGGACTCTCTCAGGTACCGCCTGGTGCCCTGAGGGGGAAAGCAGCTGCCCAGGAACGTGTGGGACCGCTTGCGGTAAAGGCCAGCTGCCTCCCAGTAAGGAAAGCCATTTGAGCGGAAGGCGACCACAATCCCTTCACACGCTGCCAACACGGGGAAGGAGGCTTTCTCAAACCTCTGCCTGGGAGCCCAATGAGAACGCCCTGCCCTCTACTCCAAGAAACAAGGCCCAAGGCCAGCAGCCGTTGGCAAGCACCGCACTTCCCTGAGGAGAAGAGGAGCTGCTTGTGTGTGGCGCAGGGAAGCCTAAGGAAAAAGCCAGGCACTGAGGCCTGGGGATCTGCGAGAAGGCCCACTGCTCACTGGCCCACACAAGAGCCAGGCATGCTGCCATAGCCCCGGCTGCAGCCCTCTGGCCAGCCGCAACCCGAACCAGGAGCCTAGGCAGCAGAACCCACTGCAGAACACAGTCTGTAGGAAAGAAAAGTTTCAGTGAACATCTTTTTTGAAGATGGAAACAGAATCCATAGTGTGTCATAGCATCAGAAAAAGGCCAGGTACGGAAGTCTGAGAAGCAGCTCTGTTAAGAAAACACCCTTTGACTACCCTCTTTTGGGAAGATGGGAGTGTTTCCAAAGAGTGTGTGACAGCACACAGTAAGGGACCTAGACTTGACTCTGAGAGACCAGGCCATGTAGGATGGAAACGTCCACCCACATCCTGCCTCATGAAGATCGACGTGTTTTCCAATGCAAGGGTGGAAGCCAGAGAGTGTGCCATCCACTATGCTAAGAAGATCCACGGAGAGAAACCCAGTTTCAAGGAACAGCATCCACCCTGAAGACAGAAGCATTTTTCAAAGGGTGTGTGAGAGATTGAGGAACGTGACATCGACTTCACTCAGAGGGGCCACGGAGTCTGTGCAGAATGCAAGGATGCACCTTTCAACTCCCAATAACGCTGTAACCAAACCTTTCTTCTGCTAACATGCTCTTGCCAGAAGACAGAAGTACTTTGAAAACTGTGTCTGGAAGTTAAGCATATGGTTTCACTTACCTGTGGAGCAGAGGGAATAACATGGAGGACATTAGGAGAAGGAAAGGAAAAGTGAAATTGGGGTAAATCAGAAGGGGGAGATGAGGCGTGACAGACTGTGGGCTCTGAGAAACAAATTGAGGGCTTTGGAGGAGAAGGGGTGGAGGAACTGGTGAGCCGGGTGGTGGGTATTAGGAGGGCACACAGAGCATTGAGCACTGGGTGCGGTGCAAAACAATGACTCTTAGAACACTAAAAAAAAAAAAAAAAAGTACAGCATCAGTCCTGAGACAGAAGCCCTTGTCTCAGTGCGCATGAGAGCTTCTCACACACATAGCAGGTAACTCTCACCCCCACATCTTGCCTCATGAAGACAGACGTGTTTTCCAGTGTAGGTACAGAAGCCAGACACTTAACACTAAGAAGCAGCATGGTGGAGAAACCCAGTACCAAACACGGCATTAGTCCAGAAGACAGAAGCATATTCAACCATGTGTCTGAAAGCTAGAGGAATGTGCCATAGACTTCACTTTGAGGGGGAAACAAGTCTGTTTAGAATGCGTATTTCTTTTTTTTTTTTTATTTCTTTTCAGTGTTCCAGAATTCATTGTTTATGCAACACACCCAGTGCTCCATGCAATACATGCCCTCCATAATACCCACCACCAGGCTCCCCATCCTCCGGCCCTCCGGCCCTCCGGCCCTCCAAAACCCTCAGATTGTTTTTCAGAGTCCACAGTCTCTTAAGGTTCATCTCTCCCTCCAATTTCCCCCAACTCCCTTCTCCTCTCCATATCCCCATGTCCTCTGTGTTATTCCTTATGCTCCACAAATAAGTGAAACCATATAATTGACTCTCTCTTGCTTGACTTATTTCACTCACCATAATCTCTTGCAGTCCCATCCATGTTGATACAAAAGTTGGGTATTCATCCTTTCTGATGGAGGCATAATACTCCATAGTATATATGGACCACATCTTCCTTACCCATTCGTCTGTTGAAGGGCATCTTGGTTCTTTGCACAGTTTGGCGACTGTGGCCATTGCTGCTATGAATATTGGGGTACAGATGGCCTTTCTTTTCACCACATCTGTATCTTTGGTGTAATTACCCAGTAGTGCAATTGCAGGGTCATAGGGAAGCTCTATTTTTAATTTCTTAAGGAATCTCCACACTGTTTTCCAAAGTGGCTGCACCAACTTGCATTCCCACCAACACTGTAAGAGGGTTTCCCTTTCTCCACATCCTCTCCAACATATGTTGTTTACTGTCTTGTTAATTTTGATCAGTCTAACTGGTGTAAGGTGATGGTTATGTATTTCCCCCTTAGGACCGTCTTTGCTGTATCCCATAGGTT
>NW_019154115.1:17237-76847 GCF_002288905.1 Enhydra lutris kenyoni
ATAATCACATCTTCTTTATCCATTCAACTGTTGATGGACAACTAGGTTCTTTCCATAGTTTGGCTATTGTGGACATTGCTGCTATAAATACTCTGGTGCACGTGCTCCTTTGGATCACTACATTTGTATCTTTAGGGTAAATACCCAGTAGTGCAATTGCTGGGTCATAGGGTAGCTCTATTTTCAACTTTTTGAGGAACATCCATGCTGTTTTCCAGTGTCGTGGTACCAGCTTGCATTCCTACCAACAGTGGAGGAGGGTTCCCCTTTCTCCACATCCTCGCCAGCATCTTTCATTTCCTGACTTGTTAATTTCAGCCATTCTGACTGGTGTGAGGTGATATCTCATTGTGGTTTTGATTTGTATTTCCCTGATGCCGAATGATGTGGAGCACTTTTTCATGTGTCTGTTGGCCATCTGGATGTCTTCTTTGCAGAAATGTCTGTTCATGTCCTCTGCCCATTTCTTTATTGCATTATTTGTTCTTTGGGTGTTGAGTTTGATAAGTTCTTTATAGATTTTGAATACTAGCCCTTTATCTGATATGTCATTTGCAAATATCTTCTCCCATTCTGTCAGCTGTCTTTTGGTTTTGTTAACTGTTTCCTTTCCTGTGCAAAAGCTTTTGGTTTTGATGAAGTCCCAATAGTTCATTTTTGCCCTTGCTTCCCTTGCCTTTGGCGATGTTCCTAGGAAGAAGTTGCTGCAGCTGAGGTCGAAGAGGTTGCTGCCTGTTTTCTCCTCAAGGATTTTGATGGATTCCTTTCTCACATTGAGGTCCTTCATCCATTTGGAGTCTATTTTCGTGTGTGGTGTAAGGAAATGGTCCAGTTTCATTCTTCTGTATGTGGCTGTCCAATTTTCCCAACACCATTTGTTGAAGAGTGTCTTTTTTCCATTGGACATTCTTTCCTGCTTTGTTGAAGATTAGTTGACCATAGAGTAGAAGGTCTATTTCTGGGCTCTCTATTCTGTTCCATTGATCTATGTGTCTGTTTTTATGCCAGTACCATACTGTCTTGATGATGACAGCTTTGTAATAGAGCTCAAAGTCTGGAATTGTGATGCCACCAACTTTGGCTTTCTTTTTCAATATTCCTTTGGCTATGCGAGGTCTTTTCTGGTTCTATACAAATTTTAGGATTATTTGTTCCATTTCCTTGAAAAAAAATGGATGGGATTTTGATAGGGGTTACATTAAATGTGTAGATTGCTTTATGTAGCATAGACATTTTCACAATATTTGTTCTTCCAATCCATAAGCATGGAACATTTTTCCATTTCTTTGTGTCTTCCTCAATTTCCTTCATGAGTACTTTATAGTTTTCTGAGTACAGATTCTTTGCCTCTTTGGTTAGGTTTATTCCTAATCTTATGGTTTTGGGTGCAATGGTAAATGGGATCAACTCCTAATTTCTCTTTCTCCTGTCTTCTTGTTGGTGTATAGAAATGCAACTGATTTCCGTGCATTGATTTTATATCCTGACACTTTACTGAATTCCTGTACAAGTTCTAGCAGATTTGGAGTGGAGTCTTTTGTGTTTTCCACATATAATATATCATCTACAAAGAGTTATAGTTTGACTTCTTCTTTGCTGATTTGGATGCCTTTAATTTCTTTTTGTTGTATGATTGCTGAGGCTAGGACTTCTAGTACTATGTTGAATAGCAGTGGTGATAATGGACATCCCTGCCGTGTTCCTACCTAGCAAAAAAGCTCTCATTTTTTTCTCCATTGAGAATGATATTTGTGGTGGATTTTCATAGATGGCTTTGATGATATTGAGGTATGTACCCTCTCTCCCTATGCTTTGCATAGTTTTGATCAAGAAAGGATGCTGTACTTTGTCAAATGCTTTTTCAGCATCTATTGAGAGTATCATATGTTTCTTGTTCTTTCTTTTATTAATGTACTGTATCACATTGATTGATTTGCAGATGTTGAACCAACCTTGCAGCCCTGGAATAAATCCCATTTGGTCGTGGTGAATAATTCTTTTAATGTACTGTTGGATCCTATTGGCTAGTATTTTGGTGAGAATTTTTGCATCTGTGTTCATCAAGGACATTGGTCTGTAATTCTCATTTTTGATGGGATCCTTGTCTGGCTCTGGGATCAAGGTAATGCTGGCCTCATAAAATGAGTTTAGAAGTTTTCCTTCGATTTCTATTTTTTGGAACAGTTTCAGTAGAATAGGAATTAATTCTTCTTTAAATGCTTGGTAGAATTTTCCTGGGAAGCTGTCTGGCCCTGGACTCTTGTTTCTTGGGAGATTTGTGAAGACTGCTTCAATCTTCTTACTGGTTATGGGTCTGTTCAGGTTTTCTATTGCTTCCTGGTTCAGTTATGGTAGTTTATATGTCTTTAGGAATGCATCCATTTCTTCCAGATTGTCAAATTTGCTGGCATATAGTTGCTCATAATATGTTCTTATAATTGTTTGTATTTCTTTGGTGTTGGTTGTGATCTCTCCTCTTTCATTCATGATTTTATTGATTTGGGTTCTTTCTCTTTTCTTTTTGATAAGTCTGGCGAGGGGTTTATCAATCTTATTAATTCTTTCAAAGAACCAGCTCCTAGTTTCATTGATTTGTTCCATTGTTTTGTTTTGTTTTGTATTGTTTTTTGTTTCTATTTCACTGATTTCTGCTCTGATCTTTATTATTTCTCTTCTTCTGCTGGGTTTAGGCTTTCTTTGTTATTCTTTCTCAAGCTCCTTTAAGTGTGGGTTAGGTTGTGTATTTGAGACCTTTCTTGTTTCTTGAGAAAGGCTTGTACCACTATATATTATCTGCTCAGGACTGCCTTCACTGTGTCCCACAGATTTTGAACTATTGTGTTTTCATTATCATTTGTTTCCATGAATATTTTCAATTCTTCTTTAATTTCCTGGTTGACCCATTCATTCTTTTTTTTTAGGATTTTTTATTTATTTATTTGACAGAGAGAGATCACAAGTAGATGGAGAGGCAGGCAGAGAGAGAGAGAGAGAGAGAGAAGCAATCTCCCTGCTGAGCAGAGAGCCCAATGCGGGACCCGATCCCAGGACCCTGAGATCATGACCTGAGCCGAAGGCAGCAGCCCAACCCACTGAGCCACCCAGGTGCCCTGACCCATTCATTCTTTAGTAGGATGGTCTTTAGTTTCCATGTATTTGGATTCTTTCCAAATATCCTCTTGTGATTGAGTTCTAGCTTCAGAGCATTGTGGTCTGAAAATATGCAGGGAATGATCTCAATCTTTTGATACTGGTTGAGACCATATTTATGACCCAGGATGTGATCTATTCTGGAGAATGTTCCATGTGCACTGGAGAAGAATGTGTATTCTGTTGACTTGGGATGGAGTGTTCTGTATATATCTGTGATGTCTATCTGGTCCAGTGTGTCACTTAAGGCCTTTATTTCCTTGTTGATCTTTTGCTTGGATGATCTGTCCATTTCAGTGAGGGGAGTGTTAAAGTCCCCTACTATCATTGTGTAATTGTCGATGTGTTTCTTTGATTTTATTAATTGGTTTATGTAGTTGGCTGCTCCCATGTTAGGGGCATAGATATTTAAAAGTTTTAGACCATCTTGATGGACAGACCCTTGAGTATGATAGAGTGTTTCCTCATCTCTTATTATAGTCTTTAGCTTAAAATCTAATTGATCTGATATAAGGATTGCCACTCCAGCTTTCTTTTGATGTCCATTAGCATGGTAAATTGTTTTCCACCCCCTCACTTTAAATCTGGAGGTGTCTTTGGGTCTAAAATGAGTTTCTTGTAGACAGCATATTGATGGGTTTTGGATTTTTATCCATTCTGATACCCTATGTCTTTTGGTTGGGGCATTTAGCCCATTTACATTCAGGGTAACTATTGAGAGATATGAATTTAGTGCCATTGTATTGTCTGTAAGGTGACTATTACTGTATACTGTCTCTATTCCTTTCTGATCTACTATTTTTAGGCTCTCTCTTTGCTTAGAGGACCCCTTTCAATATTTCCTGTAGAGCTGGTTTGGTGTTTGCAAATTCTTTCAGTGTTTGTTTGTCCTGGAAGCTTTCTATCTCCCTTCCTTATTCAGTGATAGCCTAGCTGGATATAGTAATCTTGGCTGCATATTTTTCTCATTTAGTGCTCTGAATATATCATGCCTGTTCTTTCTGGCCTGCCAGGTGTCTGTGGATAAGTCCGCTACCAATCTAATATTTTTACCATTGTATGTTACAGACTTCTTGTCCCAGGCTGCTTTCAGGATTTTCTCTTTGTCACTAAGACTTGTAAATTTTACTATTGGGTGATGGGGTGTGGACTTATTCTTATTGATTTTGAGGGGGGTTCTCTGCACCTCCTGGATTTTGATGCTCATTCCCTTTGCCATATTAGGGAGATTCTCTACAATAATTCTCTCCAATATACCTTCTGCTCCTCTCTCTCTTTCTTCTTCTTCTGGAATCCCAATTATTTTAATGTTGTTTGGTCTTATGGTGTCACTTATCTCTAGAATTCTCCCCTCATGGTCCAGTATTTGTTTGTCTCTCTTTTGCTCAGCTTCTTTATTCTCTGTCATTTGGTCTTCTATATCACTAATTCTATCTTCTGCCTCATTTATCCTAGCAGTAAGAGCCTCCATTTTTTATTGCACCTCATTAATAGCTTTTTTTATTGCAACTTGGTTCAATTTTAGTTCTTTTATTTCTTCAGAAAGGGCTTTTATTTCCCCAGACAGGGTTTCTCTAATATCTTCCATGCCATTTTTGAGCCTGGCTAGAACCTTGAGAATCGTCATTCTGAATTCTATATCTGACATATTACTGATGTCCATATTGATTAGGTCCCTGGCCTTCAGTACTGCCTCTTGTTCTTTTTTTTTTTTTTTGTGGTGAGTTTTTCCACTTTGTCATTTTATCCAGATAAGAATATATGAAGGGGTGAATAAAATACTAAAAGGGTGGCAAAGACCCCAGTAAAATGTTCTTTAACCAAATCAGAGGAGACCCCAAATAATGGGGGGAAGAAAGGGGGTAAAAAGAAGTTCAGAAAAAAAATTAAAAAGAGAAAAAATAAGGAAAAAACATAAAAAAGAAAAAAAATATATATATATATATTAGGTTGGTGAATAGAACAGGTTCACCAACTTAATTTTGGGAGTATTTTGGTTTCTTAGAAGAAACTACTCCCCTAAATTTTAACAAATGAAAAACATATAAGGGTAAACACTATGAAGGGATGGAATATGACTATAAAGATAAAAAAAAAACATTTTTTTTAAATTTCTAAAAAAGGAGTTGATAAGATAAGTTATTTGGGAGAATAAAGAAGAAGAAAATGGAGAGCATTTGCTCAGCTGGAGACTAGAACAAAGCCCTGTGCTAGATTTAGGGTATATTTTGATCTATTAGAAGAAGTTGTATTCCAAATTTTTTTAGAAGAAAAAGCCCTATGTGTATACAAAAAATAAAGTTAGATACAATGAAGAATAAAATGTGACTATAATAATGAAGTTCAAAAAAGATTTTTTTTTTTTGTTTGAAAGGTACTGTTAAGATAAACTAGTTAAAAAACGTTAAAAGACGGGGCACCTGGGTGGCTCAGTGGTTAAAGCCTCTGCCTTCGGCTCAGGTCATGATCTCAGGGTCCTGGGATCAAGTCCTGCATTGGGCTCTCTGCTCAGCAGGGACCCTGCCTCCTCCTCCTGTAAATTTAGCAGAAGAAAAAAAATTAATTAATTAACTTTGCAAGACTAAAGAATCATGAGGAGATAGCCATGAATTCCATGCTTTTCTTTCTCCTCCTCTGCAATTCCACTGTTCTCCTTGTATGTGAATTTGGTCACGGCTGGATTTCTTGCCGATATTCTTGGGGAGGGGCCTGTCTTAATGATTCTCAAGTGTCTTTGAGTGAGGCAGAATTTCACCGCCCTTACCAGGGGCCTGGCTAAGTAATCTGCTCGGGTTTGCTTTTGGGAGCTTTTGTTCCCTGAACACTTTTGGTAGAGTTCTGAAGGACAGAAATGAAAATGGCAGCCTCCTAATCTCCTGCCCAGAGTAGCCGAGAGCTCGGGGTCCACTCCTCAATGTGCCCTTGGAGAAAAGCACTCAATCACTCCTGTCTCCCTATCCTCTGGCTGCACTCTGAGCTCACCCAGCCTGTGACCAAGAGTCTCTGTCTCTGGCACACAGCCCCACCTGGAGTCTCCAAACCCCACAGATCCCTGCGCTCTTCCAAAGGAATTTCCCCGATTCTTGTGGAGTCCCCACTCACAGAGCAGTGACCTGTGCCATGGATCACAATAAGGTAACCCCGAGTTGAGAGCTTACTCCTTGGCTCCTTCTCTGTAGCTGGCTTCCCTGCTCTAATACCTGTGATCTCTGTGACACTCAGACACCCCCAATCCTTCTGTGACCCCATGGAACCTGAGACCACACTGTCCCTGCATGGGCTTCACCCCTGTTTAGCCTCCAGAGCGATGTCCCTCAGTGGAGCAGACTTTCAAAAGTTCTGATTTTGTTGCTCCACCACTTACTGGGAGCTGGTCCCTACCCCCCACAGTCTATCTTCCCATCACTTTGGATTCACTTCTCTGCCAGTCCTACCTTTCAGAAAGTGGACAATTTTCTGTTTCTAGAATTGCTGCTCTTCTTCTCTTTGATCTCCTGTTGGATTTGTAGGTGTTCGGAATGGTTTGATAAGCTATCTAGCTGATCTCCTGCTACCTGATGTCCTCTCAGCCTGCTACTTCTCTGCCATCTTGACTCCTACCCCCTCCACTTATGAGATATGTTTTTATTGATCACATGTTACCGTGAAGTCTTTTTTTCTATAGATTGTCTCCATAAATTTCTATTCAATGATATTCTTGGGTTTTTTCCTCTTTTATAGAACCCCCCCTTAATATTTCTTGCAGTGTCATCTTGGTGGTCACATATCCTTTTAAACATTGCCAGTCGTGGAAGATCTTTATCTCTCCATCCATTTTGAATGTCAACCTTGCTGGATAAAGTATTCTTGGCTGTCTGTTCTTTTCCTTTAGTGCCCTGAATACATCTTGCCAGCCCTTTCTGGCTGCCAGGTTTCAATGTAGAGGTCTGACATTATTCTGATGGGCCTTCCTCTGTACGTAAGGAATCTCTTCTTCCTAGCTGTTTTCAAGAGCTCCTGTCTAAAATTATGATTCGTCAGTTTCACAATCAGGTGTCTCGAGGTCTTTCTAGAATCTGTGATCTTGGGACAAGACCTTTCTGCCTCTAGAACATGAATGCTGGTTCCAGTCCCCAGATTGGGAAAATTTTCATGGAGAATTTGTTCAATTGTATCCTCTAGTCTTTTTTTCTCCTCCCCCTCAGGGATTCCAATAATTCTGACATTGGAATGTTTCATGACATCATTTATTTCCCTAATTCTGTTTTCATGGCTTCTTATCTGTTTGTTCCAGGCCTCCTCCTGGTCCTTTTTCTCTATCAGTTTGTCGTCTAGATCACTAATTCTATCTTCTGCCTCAGTTAGCTGTTAGAGAATTTAGATTAGACTGGTTATTTAGATTAGATTGGTTATTATTAACATTGATAGCATTGTTAACATCATCCCTGGTGGCTTTCACTTCTGCCCTAGTCAATTCCATTTTGACATTAAAGGATTTCTCCAACCTAGCTATTGCCTGGATAATTGTTAGCCTGAATTCCTTTCTGACATACTGTTTATGTCCATATCCAATAGTTCTGATGGAGAGGGCACAGTCTCTGAATTTTTCCTCTGTTGGGCATTCCTCCTCCTAGTCATTTTGGTGAGAGATGGCTGAGGCATGTGTAGCTGAATGTATCACCCATGGTCCAGTCAAGGTGTACCCTGGAATGCTTCTGAGCAATCCAGAGTCCACACCAAAAAGAAAGAAAGAAGAAAAAAGAGAAAGAGAGAGAGGAACTAAAAAGAAAAAAGAAAAGAGAAGACCCAGCCCAAATGGGACCCAAAGGTAAGATTTATAAAGCATACAAACAAAAACAGTCAAAAAGACCAACAAAAGTAAATGACAAGAAAAAAAGAAGAACCCAGCCAAAATGAACCCCAAGTATAAGATTTATATACTACCAGAACAAAAACAAATACATAGAAACACTGACAGAAAAAAGGATGGGACGGTGGTTATAAATTCTCAGTTGGGTGAGGAAGTTTATTTTGATTCTTCCTGGCTGTATCTTGATATTTTTTTTAAAGGACTCAACTTTCTCAAGATAAAGGGGGATTAAAACTGGTTTATAGGGGCATCTGGGTGGCTCAGTGGGTTAAAGCCTCTGTCTTCAGCTCAGGTTATGATCCCTGGGTCCTGGGATCAATCCCCACATTGGGCTCTCTGCTCAGCAGGAAGCCCGCTTCCCCTCCTCTCTCTCTGCCTGCCTCTCTGCCTATTTGTCTCTGTCTGTCAAATAAATAAAATCTTAAAAAAAAAACACTTGTTTTTATATGTAAGAGTAGTATTGACTAGGGAAAGAGGATTAACCTTGAAGCTTATCTCTATATGAATATTTTTTAAAAATAGAAAAGCAAAAGAAAAGCACAGGCATATGTATCAAAAAAAGTTCAAGTGAAAAGGTTATTATGGAATTTGTTGTAGTTAACCTCTCATTGTGATGGTAAATAGGTTAAAAATTATGTAAAAAAAAAAAAACCTAAAACGAACAAGAATAGTGGGAACGAATTAAAAATGAAAGTTGTATCTATGAAGTATACAGGCTTTAGGGCAATATCGGGAGCTTAATATCTTCTTTTCCCCTGATAAGGGTTTTATAGTTTTATGGGGACCCTGTGGTGGTTGCCCTCTTGTTTTTTGGGGTTTGTTTGGTTGTTTGTTTGTTTGTTGCTGGCTTTCTGGGGGAGGGGCCTGCCTCATGGTTTTTCAGGTAGTCTTGCTAGTTGAGTCCTCCTGCCCCCTATCAAGGAGCTGGGCTCTGAGGAAACCGGTTTTTCAGGCTTTTGTTCTCTGGAGGGTTTTTTCTTCTTCTTTTTTCCCTTTGGCGGCTTTCAGCAGTTCTTTGGAGGTTTAGAGGAAAGCAAACTGCTCCCAGACCTCCATCTCAGGGAGAAGCCTCAGTCTGTTCCCCTCTGGGTGGTCCGGAGCACCCAGAGTCCCCTCTGCCACCACCCACCAACAGAGCACATCCCCAGACACAGTCTCAGGGGTCACAGGAGCTCCTGCTTGTACCCGGTGCTACCAAAACCAGGGGAAGTATTAGTCCAGAGAGCTGGGTTCCAGTGACTCAACACCATGGCTTTCTGAGCAGGTCCAGACCTCTGGAGAGGTCCCAACCAGAGATAGCACACTGAGATTTTCATGCTGGCCCAGGCTGGGAGTGTTCAGACTCTCACTGGTCCTAGAGAGCACTGGCTAGCACCTGCATGGACTTCTCCCAGGGGAAGGTGTGGAGTGCAGTTCAGACCCTGGTGACACAGTGCGTGTGCAGAGTGCAAAAGGCTGTGGTTCTAGAGAGTGCTGGCCAGCGTTCACACCAGACTCTTTCATGCATGCTGCCTCACAGATGCTCTCACACACAATGGCGGCTCATGGAGCAAGGCCTGGCTTCTTCGCCGCGTTCTCTCTGGTTCAGCACCAGTGGTGGCAGTCCTGGGTCTGTGGGCTTAAGTCCCTGTCCCTAACCACCCAATTCCACCAGTTTCCCCTTAAGATCTTTTGCTCTTTTTCAGTGATTTTTAACCAGACTCCAAGTTAATGCTGGTCCCCAATCACAGGGCACTCTCGTATTGGGGTAATACTTTCCAATGGGTCACTTCT
Source organism: Enhydra lutris kenyoni (assembly GCF_002288905.1). Lineage (NCBI taxonomy): Eukaryota > Metazoa > Chordata > Mammalia > Carnivora > Mustelidae > Enhydra > Enhydra lutris. Next base: position 27,010 of record NW_019154115.1, read on the forward strand.
GGTGGCTCCCTCCCCCTTTTGTTTATCTTCCAATATCAGTCCGATGTTCCCACTCCGCTTTACCTGTCCACTGGTGTCTTCTGCCCCTGTAGAGATCCAGAAGTGTATAATCCTAATCTCAGGCTGGTTTCATGGGTGATCAGAGTTCTTAGTTAGATAATCAGCTCAGTTTAGGGGACCGGTTGAAACAGTGCCTCCTACTTCTCCACATTCTTGCCCCCATGTATGTTTTTTGGAGTTCCAGAAGAACAGAGAATGGGGCAGAAGCAATATTTAAAAGGTAATGGTTGAGATCTTTTCAGAATCATTGAAAGTCATCCACACATTCTAAGTCCAATAAAAGTCAAGCAGAATAAATAAAAATAAATTTACATATGGACACAACTGAGTAAAATTGCAGAATAGCAATCTCAAAGAGAAAATCACAAAAATGTTGGAGTGACAGAATATCTTCATAGATGTAGCACTTTAAACTAACAGTTGATTTTCAGTAAGAAAGGAACAAAACCAGAAGACAGAACAATGCTATTTTCAGTATGCTGAGAAGAAATAACCAACTCCAAATTTCTGTGTCAGTGAAAACATCTTTTGGGGATGAGGGTGAAATAAAGATACTTTTAATAAGCAAAACCTGGGAGAGTTTTCCCTCGGATATATTTCAAGCAGGAGGAAATTGATCCTATATGTCATATGAGGCATGCAAGAAAGAACAGAAAAAGCCATTGTGTAAAGGAATCAAAACAAATATATAAATTTTAACAAAAATACAATCTATGTCTTTGAAAACAGGAATTAAAATACATGACTAAATTAGCATATACGTTGAAAGGATTGTAATTAACTAAAGTCTTTGAGTGGTAGGAGGATAAATGTATACATTAATATGGTATCTTATATATTGAGAATGGATATTAAAATGTCAAGGGTAACAACTGAAGAAAAAAAATCAAAATCCATAATTTCCAAATTAGATGAAGACTAAATATGTAATAAAAATAGATTGATTAGGGGTGTCTGGGTGGCTCAGTGGGTTAAAGCCTCTGCCTTTGGCTCGGGTCATGATCCCAGGGTCCTGGAATCGAGCCCCATATCGGGCTCTCTGCTCAGTGGGAGCCTGCTTCCTCCTCTCTCTCTGCCTGCTTCTCTGCCTACTTGTGATCTCTGTCTGTCAAATAAATAAATAAAATCTTTTTTAAAAATCCATTGATTAAAAATTTTAAAAGGGGGAAAAGGATAATTAGAAAGCACAACATGATAGATTTAAATCTAAATACAACAGTTATATTAAATAAAATTGTTTTAAAAATTCCAACTAAAAGAGAAAGTTTGGTGTATATTTTTAAAAATCTAAATCCTAAAACTAATACACAAAATGGTTAGAAGTGAAAAATATAAATTTTATGGTAAAAGATTTACTTTACAAGGAATATTTAACAAGTTAAAATGTAAATGGACTTACTAACAAAATCTCAAAAAATATAAATAAAAATTGAAATATAAAGGAGAAATAGTTAGACCCACCATCACAGCTAAAGTTTAATTTATAAACACAGAAATTTTTTACATGAGGAGATAAAAATAGTAAAAAAGATTTTGACAATAGAATTAATATTTTGATCCAGACTTATTCTAAAACATCATACCCAGAAATTTAATAAAGTTATTTACAAGTTCATATGGAATATTTAAGAAAGTTATTCTGTGCTGGCTAATAAAGCAGTTTTCAATAAATTTCAATGTTTACTATTTCTCCACATATTGACCACATTCAGTGTGATTAAGAGAAAAATCAGTGACAATAACTATGGAAAACCTCCATTTTGGAAATTAAGAAACAAGCTATGTAACTCATGGATCAAGAAAGAACTCAAAATAGGGGTTAAGAAATATTTTGAGTGGTACTATAATGAAGATCCTATATAAAAATTTTGAGATTTGTAGATAAACCAGCAAAGGGAAATTTATAGTCCTAAATGCTTATATTAGAAAAGAAAAAGGGGTGCCTGTGGCTCAGTGGGTTAAGCCTCTGCCTTCAGCTCAGGTCATTATCTCAGGGTCCTGGGATTGAGCCCAGCATCAGGCTCTCTGCTCAGCAAGGGACCTGCTTCCCCCCTCTTTCTTTGCCTACCTCTCTGCCTACTTGTGATCTCTCTCTCTCTCTCTCTCTCTCTCAAATAAATAAATAAACTCTTTAAAAAAAAAAAGAAAGAAAAGAAAAAGGCCTGGAAATAAATAAGTTAAGCGTTCATCTCACTAAGTTAGTAAAAGGAATAACAAAATAAGTCCCATGAAAATAGAAGAAAATAAAGCAAAAGAGCAGGAATTGATGAAAATAAGCAAATAGGTATAATAGAAGCAACAAAGCCAGAGTTTGGTTACTTGAAAATATTAGTAAAATTGACAAATTTGTATCAAGGACTTTAACAGAAAGAATAAAATAACATGAACAATATTAGGAATGAAAAAAGATCATTTAACTCAGGTGCTACAGACATTAAAAAGATCAAAGAATATTTTGTCTAACTTTATTCAGGTAAGTTTGAAATTTTAGATTAAATGTAAAAATCCCTTAAAAACTGCTTCTCTAAACTCTCTCAAAAAGAAATACTTATTCCTGAAACACCCCAACATCATTAAGTATATCAAGTCAGTAGGTTAAAATCTCACTAAGAAAATCCTAGACCCAGAGAGTTTTGCTGGAGAACTCTCTAAAACAGAAATATATACTGTATAAATGATAGAATAACAGGGAATACTCATTCATTCTTTTTTTAGACTAGTATTACTTGATGCTTAATAGCTATGAAGGTAAGCACACTAGTTTTCTGGGGCTGCCATATCAGAATACCATAGACTGGGTAGCCTAAACAGGATTTTAGTTTCTCAAAGTTCTGGAGACTGGTTGTCCAAGATCAGGTGTTGGTAGGGTCTGTTACTGGTGAGGCCTTTCTTCCTGGTTTGTAGATGGCTGCGTATTTGCTGTGTGCTCACATAACTTCTCTGTGCATACACACAGACACTCTGTGTCTCTTTCTCTCTCTCTTTTTTTTTTAAGTAGGCTCCACTCTCAACTTGGCGGTTTAAACTCTCAACCTCAAGATCAAAAGCTGCATGCTCTACTGAATGAGTCGGCCAGTGTCCCTCTTCTTATAAGGTTACTACTCTTTTCAGCTTAGGGCCCCATCCTTCTAACCCTATTTAATCTTAACTGCCTCACTAAAGACCCTCTCCCCAAATACAGATAGTTAGATTAAGAGTTAAGGCTTCAATTTATGAATTTCAGAGGATACAATGTAATCCATAATATGTGTATTATTCAGCTTTTTATAAAATTAACATATAATGTATTATTTGTTTCAAGGGTACAGGTATGTGAGTCATCAGTCTTACACAGATCACAGTACTCATCATAGCACATACCCTCCCCAATGTCCATCACTCAGCCACCAAATCCCTCTCACTTCCCTCCCCTCCAGCAACCCTCAGTTTGTTTCTTGAGATTAAGAGTCTCTTATGGTTTGTTTCCATCTTGTTTCATATTCAGCTTCTCCATACAAACAGAACCAATAGGGTGTGCAGAGAGACATTTATTTTAAGGAATTGGCTTATTCAGTTGTGGAGGTGGGCATGCCCATAGTCTTCAGGCTGGGCTGGCAGCCTGGAGACTCAGGGAAGAGTGAATGTTGCAGTTCAAATGTGAAGGCCTTCTGTGGACACAATTTCTTCTTGATCAAGGGAGGATAGTCTTTGCTCTTTTAAGGACATAGACTGATTGGGTGCAGCCCACCCCCATCATGGAAAGCAATCAGCTTTATTCAAAGTCCACCAATTTTAACATTAATTCAAAAAATGCTCTGTGGAAATATCCAGAATAATATTTGACCATAAATCTGGGTACCATGGCCCAGACAAGTGGATACCTAAAATTAACCATCACAGTATGAACAAGAAAATTATGAGCCAATCTTATTCATTTAAGTACATATAAAAGATTAAAAATTAGCAAACCAAATTCAGTAATGTACTAAAAATTATGATCTTGGAATTATTCCATGTTTACAGGAATGCAAAGTTGGTGTAAAATTATCAACTAAGTATTTTATCTAGTTTATATACTAAAATAGAAAAATGTTTGAATCTTCTCAATTCTTAGTAAACTTGGAAGAAAGAAAGGGCATCTACTAAAAGCCTACATTAAGAAGTGTATGTGGATACTTGATACATAAGAGAGGTGGTATTGCAGAAGAGTGCAGAAAAAATGGACTTCTCAAAAAAATTTAATTGGCATTATTGTTTATCCATATGGAAGAAAGTCAAATTGGGTCTTTGCCTCAAAGCATACCTCAAAATCAATACAGATTAAAGACTGTAAAATGTGATATGCAAAATGTGAAATGCAAAATGAAAACTAAATCAGAGGGAGAAATGAACCATGAGACACTGTGGACTCTAAGAAAGAAACCGAGGGGTTTGTAGGGTAGGGGGTTAGGGGGTTAGGTGAGCCTGGTGTGGGTATTAAGGAGGGCATGTATTGCATGGAGCACTGGGTGTGGTGCATAAACGATGAATCTTGGAACACTGGGAAAAAAAACCATTTAAATATCTTTGTGCCCTTGGGTATGGGGATAGATTTCTGAAACAAGTTCCAAGAAGTACAAAGTATAAAACAAATGGCTGGTAAGTTTTACTCTATTAATATTTAAAACTTATAGTTTAAAAAAAAACGAAGCTACAAAGCGGGAGTGTTAGCAACATGTGAAAATAGACACGTGTGTGAGTGTGTGTGTGTCTTGAATAAACAACTACAAATTATTAAGAAAAAGATAAATTGGTAGATAATGAGAAAAATAATTAAATTTATAGAAGATGAAGAAGAAAATTCCATTAAGTAAACATAAGATACTCAACCTTATTAGTTAGGAAAATGTGAATTCAACCCACAATGAAAAACATAATCTCGCCCATGAGATTGGCAAAAAGTAAAAGAACCAAAAGACAAAAAGAACCCAGACAATATAAAATGTGAGATTTTAGAGTTTGAAACTGTTTTTGAGCTCTTTTGGATCAGTTTGCAAATACCTTGTAAAGTTAAACAAGTGCATGCACTACAACGTAGTGGTTTTGCTTCTGGGTATATTTCTCACAGAAAGTCTCACATACGAGTACCAGGTGTTTATAGAACTGCTCATAATAGCAAAAAATGAAAATTATCCAAGTTCTCATCAACAGTAATATGAACAAATATAAACAAATATGTTCATATTCAAGAATATGATATAAGGGCAGAAATGAACTACAATGACACATATCAACTTGGATGAATCTTAGAAACATAATTTTAAGTGAAAGAAGTAAGTCACATTAACAGTATAATTCCATTCATATAAAGTTTAAAACTAGATAAAACTAAATTACGTGTTGTTGAGAGTCATAAAAGTATAAAGAAAAGGAGGAGACTGATGAACACAATATACAGAATAGTGGTTACCTCTGGTGGGGAGAAAAAGGAAAGCAATTAGAGAAGGCAGAGAATGGGGATTTGGGGATATGTTAATGATCTATTTCTGATCTTGTTTTGTACAGTTTTAAACTGTACATTAATATTTTTATCTACTCTTTTATGTATTTTTTAAATAAGTATTTACTAATCATGATAGTTGAACGTTTTCATTTTATTTTTCTCAAACTTTCTTTTCTTAAAGTTTTATTTCTTTATTTGCCAGAAAGTGTGAGCACACAGCAGGGGGAGCAGCAGGTAGAGGGATAAGCAGACTCCCTACAGAGCAAGGAGCCCAATGCAGTACTCAATCCCAGGACCCTGGGATCATGACCTAAGCCAAAGGCAGATGCTTAACTGACTGAGCCACCCAGGTGTCCCAGACATTTTCATTTTAAAGCATTTCATAAATTAATATAGATTTAATCTATAAGAAAAAAATAACATCCTTAACATTCCTTAAAAAGAGTAACATCCTTGAATAATTTTCAGATAGTGTTGCAGTTTGTTGAAATTGTGTGTTTTCCATTTCTGAATAAGAATATAAGCTGAATCATTTTTACATGATAATATGGGCAGACACCTGGGTCTGAACAATGCCAAGGGCAGAATTAATTTGAAAATGGGTAGCAATATAGAATCTACATTTAAGATATGGGCTCATATGTACTGACCAAGTGAACTTTATTTGTCAGAAATGTCGTGCTTTCAAGAGTGAAACCAAGTCCATTTACTATAATAGTTTTGGGTCCATTAGTGGTTGTGATTGGATTAACTATGGGCCTTTTGAAATTTGGTAACTAATTGGTGCCATGTTTAAATGATGTCCAAAATGATACCTCACTAATGCTGAAATCTAGGCTAGGATCAATAGTGTTTCATGAGGAGGAGCCAGGGTATTTTTGGAAGACACATTTCATTTTGCTGTGGCAAAATGGTTTTGAATTCATTTTCATTAATATAAGGTAATGCTCTAGGCACTGAGATATTAAAAAAAAAATTAAAACAGGTCCAGACCACCAGAGAGGTCCCAACAAGATATAGCACACTGAGATTTTCATGCTGGCCCAGGTTGGGAGTGTTCAGAATCTCCCAGTCCTAGAGAGCACAAGCTAGTGCTTGTACAGTACAGACCTCTCTCAGGAGAGAGTGTGGAGCATGACTCAGACCCTGGTCACACAGCACACGTGCAGAGTGCAAAAGTCTGTGGTTCTAGAGAGCGCCGGCTGGCATCCACACCAGACTCCCTTACGCACTCCGCCACACAGATGCTCTCATGCACGCTGGCACCGAGATGCTCTTATGCATGCTGGCAGCTCAGGGACGAAGACCTGGCTTCTTCGCTGCACTGTCTGGTTTAGTGCCAGCGGTGGCAGTCCCGGGTCTGTGGGCTTAAGTCCCTGTCCCTAACCACCCAATTCCACCAATTTCCCCTTAAGATATTTTGCTTTTTTTGTGTGCTTTCAACCATACTCCAAGTTAATGCTGGTCCTCAATCACAGGGCACTCTTGTATGGGGGTAATACTTTCCAATGGGTCGTTTCTGGTGGCTACCTCCCCCTTTAGTTTATCTTCCAATATCAGTCCAATATTCCCATTCCACTTTACCTGTCCACTGGCATCTTCTGCCCCTGTAGAGATCCAGAAGTGTATAATCCTAATCTCAGGCTGATTTCATGGGGGATCTGAGTTCTTTGGTAGATAATCAGCTCACTTTAGGGGACCGGTTGAAACTGCACCTCTTACTTCTCCACCATCTTGTCTCAAGCCTAAAACAAGTTTACATCCCCAAAGCTTGTTTAACATTGAAAGTAGTTTTTAAAAATGCCATGAATTATAACTATATTAATTGGCCAGATTACCAGAAAGATTGATGAACTACAACCTTAAAAAGGTGCAAAATGAGTTTTTTAAATGCCATTAATAGGATAGTGAGTAAAGTCACCCCACCTTAAAAGGGTCCCAACTAATAATGAAAATGTCTTTAAAAGGGCAGGGATGCCTGGATGGCTCAGTCAGTTGAATTTCTGCCTTCCACTCAGGTGATGATCCTAGGATACTGGGATCCTGCTTCTCTCTCTCCCTCAGCCTGCTGCTCCCCCTGCTTATGCTGTGTGTGTGTGTGTGTGTGTGTGTGTGTGTGTGTGTGTGTCAAATGAATGAATAAAATCTTTAAAAAGGAAAAAGATCATTTAAAATAATAAGAATAAAAATGGAAAAAACATTACATTAAATATTTAAACACTACAAAAACATTACACTAGTTAACAAATGCTCTCTTATTTTAAAAGAAAAGAATGAAGTATATCATCAGCATCTGAAATCTGTGTAAACACCTACCTGCCTTGGTGGATTTGTTAAATAATGGGGCACAGTTTTCAGGCAGCCTTGTCAATTTCAGGTAGTTCTGGAGAAGAATATAAATCTCCAAATATTCAAGTTTAAAATTCTACTTTTTTGCTTACCTAACTTTTTATTTGTATGTTTCTTTCCTTTTTACTGTCAAGAAGGGCCACCTTAAGAGGGCCAATTCAGTCCAGTATGATATAAACCTGGTAGAGACAAGCAGTACTTGTGTCCACAATAGTAAGTAAATTCAAAATAAAATGCTCATTTTAAAGCCCAGGATGAGGTTGTTGTTAACAAGCAGGGATTTGGATCTAACCAAAAGGTTGACCCAAGAAAATTTTTGTATGGGTTTTGACATCAAGGTAGATTTCTTATTAGCAACATGACACAAGTCATCTTTTTTTTTTTTCCAGAGAAAACCATGTTACCTCAATATGTTAAATTATGTTGTTAGTTATGATGTGTTACACATATGTAAGGGGTTAGTTTCTCCAGAAGTAATTTGAAGTGGACTGGTATATAGAGAGGAAGAACGCTTTTTCCTGTAAGGATAGGCAAATTTTTGGGAAACTTGGAGACCAATTAATGTTTCAAAAGTATTTTGAGACTTCTATTTCTGGTCAAGATGGAGTAGCAGGGGTTGAATTTACCTCCTACTTTAAACAGTAAAAAATAAAATAAAATAATAAAATAAAGTGGATATAATACATGAATGGATATGATACACAGGTTTTCAAGACATTGGACATCAGGAAACAGAGGATCATGATCCCTGAGAGATGGGAGACAGAAGAGGTGAGCCAGCAATCACTTCATATTATTGCTTTGAAAGAGTTTACAGGCTGTGGCACAGGGTGGGGGAACCCAGGATGAGCTTGGTAGAATCCCTGACTTGAAAAGATAAAACTGAGTATAGATGGGCTCCTGGGTGGCTCAGTGGATTAAAGCCTCTGCCTTCAGCTTGGGTTATGATCTCAGGGTCCTGGGATCCAGCCCCACATCAGGCTCTCTGTTTGGCAGGGAGACTGTTTCCTTCTTTCTCTCTGCCTGCCTCTCTGCCTACCTGTGACCTCTGTTTGTCAGATAAATAAATAAATAAATAATCTTTTTTAAAAACCTGAGTATAGATGGTCAGTGAGCAGAATACAAGAGATCTGTGCAGAAAGAATTCAAGAGATCCTGAGATCAAATATTCAGATGAGTGTTAATCAGCACGTATATGGTAAGAAAATATTCGAGGTTAAGGACAGAATTACTTGAAAGGTTTAGAGGTGTCCAGTACTCACACAGGCCTGTGTCCAGTACTCACACAGGCCTGTGAGTACTGGACATACTTGACACCTCTGCTCCCAGTAATAAACTAAAAAATCCAGTTATTTATGGGGAATTAGGTAGAGTACAGAGAAGAGCATTTCCCCAGTAGAGGAGAATAATTAGCCCTACATTAAGCATCGTTCCAGTCCTGCCTAACAAACCTTAAAAGTGAGAACTGAGTCAATTTGTTTCTAAATAACTGTATCCCAGATTAAAGTTCAATAAGGAGAAGAAGAAAAAAATGGTATCCAACAGGTGCAATAGATTGCCTTGCATCCAGTCAAAAATTACCACCTGTTGGTTTAACATACAATCAATGTGATACACTGCATTAATAAAATGAAAGATAAAAATGGCATGATCATCTTGGTAGGTGCAGAAAAAGTAGTTGACAAAGTTCAACATCCATTAATGATAAAAACTCTGAACAAAATAGGTATACAGGAAATTTTCTCAACACATTAAGGGTCATGTATGAAAATTTGACAGCTAGCATCATTATCAATGGGGAAAAACTGAAATTTTTGTCTCTTGTACTTTGCCAGTTCAAGGCAAAGATGCTCACTCTCACACTGGAAGTACTAGAAGAGCAGCCAGACCTGATATTTCTTTAAAAATGTCATCCAATCAAAAAGGAATAAGTTAAATTATCTGTTTACAGATGACTTGATTCTGTATGTAGAAAACCCTAAATACTCCTTTAAAAAACTGTTAGAACATGATTATCTGCTTTCTGTGTGTTGAGTTTGAGGAGTTCTTTACAGATCCTGGATATCAGGATATTTTGCCTGCACTGTCATTTGCGAATATCTTCTCCCTTCTCCCAAAGGATGTCTCTTGGTATTGTTGACTGTTTCCTTTGCTGTGAAGAAGCTTTTGATCTTGATGAAGTCCCCAAAATTCATTTTTGCTTTTGTTTCCTTTGCCTTTGGAGACATATCTTGAAAGGAGTTGCTGTGGCCGATACTGAAGAGGTTACTGCCTATGTTCTCCTCTATGGTTTTGATGGATTCCTGCCTCACGTTAGGTCTTTTATCCATTTTGAGTTTATCTTTTGTATGGTGTAAGAGAATGGTCTAGTTTCATTCTTCTACATATAGCTGTCCAATTTTCCCAGCACCATAACACTTCTCCAATGAAGACATACAAATGGCTAACAAACACATGAAAAAATGTTCATCATCACTAGCCATCAGGGAGATTCAAATCAAAACCACATTGAGATGCCACGTTACACCAGTTAGAATGACCAAAATTAACAAGACAGTAAATAACGTGTGTTGGAGAGGATATGGAGAAAGGGGAACCCTCTTACACTCTTGGTGGGAATCAAGTTGGTGCAGCCACTTTGGAAAACAGTGTGGAGATTTCTTAAGAAATTGACTATAGAGCTTCTCTATGACCCTGCAATTGCACTACTGGGTATTTACCCCAAAGATACAGATGTAGTGTAAATAAGGGTCATCCGTACACCCAATGTTCATAGCAGCAATGGCCACAGTCACCAAACTCTGCAAAGAACCAAGATGCCCTTCAATGGACGAATAGATAAGGAAGATGTGGTCCATATACACTATGGAGTATTGTGCCTCTATCAGAAAGGATGAATACCCAACTTTTGCATCAACATGGATGGGACTGCAAGAGATTATGCGGAGTGAAATAAGTCAAGCAGAGAGAGTCAATTATCATATGGTTTCACTTATTTGGGGAGCATGAGAAATAACACAGAGGACATGGGGAGATGGAGAGGAGAAGGGAGTTGGGGGAAATTGGAGGGGTAGACAAACCATGAGAGACTATGGACTCTGAAAAACAATCTGAGGGTTTTGAAGGGGCGGGGGGTGGGAGGTTGGGTAAGCCAGGTGGTGGGTATTATGGAGGGCATGTATTGCATGGAACACTGGGTGTGGTACATAAACAATGAATTCTGGTATGCTGAAAAGAAATTTAAGAAATAAAAAAAAATAAATAAAAATAAACTGTTAGAACAATAAATGGCCTCAACAGAATTGTAGGATACAAAACTCAATATATAAAAATCAATTGCAATTCTTTAAACCAACAGTGATCTATTGGAAAAAGAAGGAAATCAAAACACTATAATATCATCAAAATGATTACTTAGAAGTAATTTTATTTTTTTAAAACATTTTTTAATTGTTATGTTAGTTACTATATAGTACATCATTAGTTTTTGATGTACTGTTCCACGATTCATTGTTCATGTATAAGACCCAGTGCTCATTACAACATGTGCCCTCTTTAATACCCATCACTGAGCTAACACATCCCACCCCCTGCTGAAACCCTCAGATTGTTTCCCAGAATCTGTAGTGTCTCATGGTTTGTCTCCCATTCTGATTCTGCCCCCCACTTCAGTTTTTCCTTCCTTCCCCTAATGTCCTCTGTGCTTTATGTTCCATATATGAATGAAAGCATATGGTAATTGTCTTTCTCTGTTTGACTAATTTCACTTAGCATAATCCCCTCTAGTTCCATCCATGTCAGTGCAAATGGTGGTTATTCATCCTTTGTGATGGCTGAGTAGTAGTCCGTTGTATATATGAACCACATCTGTTGAAGGTCATCTCAGCTCCTTCCACAGTTTGGCTATTGTGGACATTGCTGCTATGAACATTGGGATTCAGGTGCCCCTTCTTGTCACTACATCTGCTTCTTTAAGGTTAATACCCAGTAGTGCAGTTGCTGGGTCATAGGGTACTCTGTTTTTAACATCTTGAGGAACCTCCATACTGTTTTCCAAAGTGGCTGTACCAACTTGATTCCTACTAACAGTGTAAGAGGGTTCCCATTTCTCCACATCCTCTCCAACACACATTGCTCCTGTTCTGTTAATTTTGGTCATTCTAACTGATGTAAGGTGTTATCTCAATGTGGCTTTGATTTGAATCTCCCTGATGGCTAGTGATGATGGGCATTTTTTCATGTGTCTGTTAGCCCTTTGTATGTCTTCATTGGAAAAGTGTCTGTTCATGTCTTCTGGCCATTTTCTGACATGATTATCTGGGTTTTGGGTGTCGAGTTGTTGCCTTTTCAATAAATGGTGATGGGGAAAGTAGACAGCTATGTATAGAAAAATTAAACTCGATCATTATCTTACCCCATACAAAAAGATAAACTTGAAATGGATGAAAGACCTCAATGTGAGAGAGGAATCTATCAAAATCCTAGAGGAGAACATAGGCAGTAACCTCTTTGACATCAGCCACAGCAACTTCTTTCAAGACATGTTTCCAAAGGCAAAGGAAACAAGAGCAATAATGAACTTTTGAGACTTCCTTTGCACAGCCAAGGAAACAGTCCTCTCCCCAATTTTTAATTGGATTGTTTTCTTGGTGTTGAGTTGTTTAAGCTCTTATGTGTTTTAGATAATAATTCCCTATGAGATATATCATTTCTAAATATCATCTCCTATTTAGTAGGTTGCCTTTTCATTTTGTTGATGATTTCCTTTGCTGTGCAAAAGCTTTTTAGTTTGATGTAGTCCCAGTTGTTTCCTTTTGGTTTTGTTTCCCTTGCCTGAGGAGATATATATAGAAAAATGTTTGTGTACCTGATGTCCAAGAAATTACTGCCTAGGATTTCTTCTCAGGGGTTTTACAATTTCAGGTCTTAATATTTAAGTCTTCAGTCAGAACATTTTGAGGTTTTTTTTTTAATATATGGTGTATCAAAGTGATCCAATTTCCTTTTTTTTTTTTTTTTTTTTTTTGCATATAGCTGTCCAGTTTTCTCAGCACCATGTTGTAGCTGTCATTTCTTTGTTCAATATTCTTGCCTCCTTTGTTGTAGATTGACAATATAAGTGTGGGTTTATTTCTGGGTTCTCTATTCTGTTCCATTGACCTGTGAGTTTATTTTTGCATCAGTACTAGATACTGTTTTGATTACTACAGTTTTATAGTATATCTTTAAATCTGACATTGTGATGTCTCCCATTTTGTCCCTTTCTTTTGAAGACTGCTTTGGCTACTCAGGGTTTTTTGTGGTTTCATGTATTCTAGTTCTGTGAAAAATGCTGTTTGTACTTTGATAGGGATTGCATTTAATCTGTAGATTAGCTTTGGGTGGTATGGACATTTTGATAATATTTGTTTTTCCAATCCATGAACACAGAATATTTTTCCAATTGTTTGTTTTCTTTGATTTCTTTCATCAGTGGTTTATACTTTGCAAAAGTACAGGTCTTTCACCACCTTGATGAAGTTTATTCCTAGGTATTTTATTATTCGTGGTGCAAGTGAAAATGAGATTCTTAATTTCTCTTTCTGTTACTTTGTTATCAGTGTATAGAAATAAAACAGATATGTTTTCTTATGAGTTTACTGAACTTATTTATCATGTCAGGTAGTTTTTTAGTGGAGTCTTTAGGGTTTTCTATATATAGAACCATACCTTCTGTAAATAGTGACAGTTTTACTACTTCCTAATTAATTTGGATGCCTTTTATTACTTTTTCTTTTCTTTTCTTGTCTGATTGTTATGGCTAGGAGATCCAGTACTATGTCGAATAAAAGTGGTGAGAATAGATGTCCTTGTGTTGTTCCTGATATTAGAGGAAAACTTCTGAATTTTTCAACATCAAGTATGAAGTTAGCTGTGGGTTTTTTGTAGATGTCCTTTATTATGTTGAAGTATGTTCCCTCTAAACCTATCTTGTTAAGGGTTTTTATCAATAGTGGGTGGTATACCCTGTCAGATTCTTTTTCTGCATCTATTGACATGATCATGTGGTTTTTATCCTTTCTTTTACTGATGTGACATATCATGTTGATTTAGGAATATTGACTCATCCTTGCATCCCAGGAATAAATCTCACTTGATCATGATGAATGATTTTTTAAATATATTGTTGGAATCTGTTTGCTAATTTTTTTTGAGGATTTTTATATTGATATTCACCAGAGATAATGGCCTGCAGCTTTCTTTCTCTATAGAATCACAACTGGTTTTGATTTCAGGGTAATGCTTACCTCATAGAATGAATTGGAAGTTTTTCTTTTCTCCTTTTTTTTTTTTTGAATAGTTTGAGAATTTGTATTAACTCTTCTTTAAAACATTGAACACTACACAAAAAATAATAATGTATTATATGTGGGCTAATTGAACATAAAAAACAAACAAACAGTTTGGTAGAATTCACCTGTGAAGCTATCTGTACTTGGACTTCTGTTTGGGAGTTTTTTCATTACTGATTCAATTTCATTACTGGTAATTGGTTTGTTCAATTTTTTAAATTTATTCCTGCTTCAATCTGGGGAGATTATATGTTTCTAGCAATTTATCCATTTCTTCTAGGTTGTCCAATTTGTTAACATGTAATTCTATGTATTTCTGTGGTGTCAGATGTTATTTCTCCTATTATTTTTTAGTTTCTATTTTGTTTATTTCTGCTATAATCTTTATTATTTTCTTCCTTCTACTGGTTTGGGGTTTTGTTTGTTCTTTTTCTAGCTCCTTTATGCATAAGGTTAGGTTGTTTGAGATTTCTCTTGCTTCTTGAAGTAGGCCTGTCTTGGTATAAATGCCCCTCTTAGAAGAGCTTTTGCTGCATCCCAAAGATTTTAGACCATTGTGTTTTCATTTCATTTGTCTCCATTTGTTTTTTTAATTTTCGCTTTGATTTTTTTGTTGTTGTTGATGATGGTCTTGAATTCTTTACCTTTTCTTTGTCTGGAAAGCTCTTGATCTCTCCTTCCATCTGAATGGTAGGTTGGCTGGATAGAGTATTCTTGGTTGTAGATTTTTTCCCTTCAACACTTTGAATATGTCATGCCATTCCCTTCTGGCCTGGAATGTTTCTGTGGAAAATCAGCTAATTGTCTACTGGGGTTTCCCTTATATTTAATTGCTTTCTTTTCTCCTCGCTGTTTTTAAAATTCTCTTATCATTTTCCCATCTTACTTATTATGTGTGTTTTTGTAGACCTCCTTGGATTGAAGTTGTTCTTGGGATCGCTGGGCCTCCTGGGTCTGGGTTTGTTTCCTTTCCCATATTTGGGAAGTTTTCAGTTATTATTTCTTCAAATAAATTTTCTACCTCCTTGTCTCTCTTCTTATCCTTCTGGGATCCTAAAATGTAAATGTTAGGCTTGATGTTGTCACTGAGTATCCTAAGTCTATTCTCAGTTTGCATATTTTTTCCCCTCTCACATGCTCAGCTTGATTACTTTCTATTCCTCTGTCCTCTAGGCCTCTGATTAATTTTTCTGCTTTCTATAGCCTGCTATTTATTTCCAGTGTATTTTAATTTCATTTATTGTGTTTTTCATCTCTGATTGGTTCTTTATCTCCTTGTTAAGGGTCTCACTGAAGTCCTCTACTCTTTTCTCAACTCCAGTGAGTATCTTGATGATACTTTGAATTCCTTTTTTAAAAAGATTTTTAGGAGTGCCTGGTTGGCTCATTGGTTAAGCCTCTACCTTTGGCTCAGGTCATGATCTCAGGGTCTGGGGATCGAGCCCTACATCAGGCTTTCTGCTCAGCAGGGAGCCTGCTTCCCCCTCTCTGTCTGCCTGCCTCTCTGCCTACTTGTGATTTCTCTCTCTCTGTGTGTCAAATAAATAAATAAATACTTTTAAAAATATTTTTATTTGTTTATTTGAGAGAGGGAGAGAGCAAGAGCACAAGCAGGGGGAGCAGCAAAGGGAGAAGGGGAAGCAGGCTCCCCACTCAGCAGGGAACCTGATGTGGGGCTTGATCCTAGGACCCCAGAAAAATGACCTGAGCCAGAGGCAGATGTTTAATGGACTGAGCCACCCAGATGCCCCTGTTTTGAGTTCTTTATCAGATGTATTGTTTATCTTCATTTCGTTTCCATTTTTTTGTGTTTTGGTCCTGTTCTTTCATTTGGGACATATTCCCAAATTTTTCCCAAATGTTTCCAAATTGTATCTTCATTTTTTTAACTTTCTGTGTTTCTTTGTGTTAAGAAAGTCAGCTACAGCTCCTGATTTTGAAAGTAGTGGCCTTATGAAGAAGAGGTTCTGTGGTGCCCTGTAGTGTGATGTCCTGTTCCCCAGAACAAGCATTTTAGGGATGTCTGCTGTGTCGGTTGTGTGAACCCTAAAGTGCTGAACCACATTTGCTTTCAGTCCAGCTACAATGGCCTACTTTGCCTGTTGTGGGTGGTTTTGGTCTTTGTGCTGTTAAGGGGCCAGTCTGGGGCCACTGTTGGTTTGTAATTGTGCAGTGTCAGTTGTCAGACCATATACCTGGCCTCAGCCTGTCTGCTGGGGCTGTAGTTGCACCAAACTGAAAGTCTCTTTCTTTGTGCTGCCCCCACTGAGAGGTTTTTTTTTTGTGGGTGAGACTGGGATAAGACCCAATGCCTGTCCCCATTCTGTCTGCCGGGGCTGAGTGTACCTGGTGTCTGTGATGATCTTTCATTTTCCAGGGCAGGTGGATTGGCACTGGTCCCTGCTGGGACAGCTTAGTGGATTTTGCTGTGTGAGGGATGCCTGCCCAGTGGAGTGGGTTGGATGAGGTGGATCTGCAGAACATAAGAGGGCACATGATTGTTAGTAAAGTAGTGGACAGTGTTCTCACTGATTCCTGAAAGTGCCCAGGTATCTAGGCTGAGGTTGGTGGGAAGAAATCCTGCCTCCCAGGTCCTTTTTTCTTGCAGAAGCCTCCTAAAGATCTATGCCCCTCCAGCACTTATTCTGAGATTAGTAAATAAATCTCCTTCTTGTATACCCCAGGTTCTTTTCTAAGTACTGCTTCTGTGTTGTATCTTGTTGGGGTTATTTGCTTTGCTGTCTCTTTAAGGGCATGGACTGCTTTATTGTTCTCAGGCTCTTTCAGAGCTAAATCTGCTGACTTTGAAAGTACAATTGCTGAGTGTAAAAGCTTGTGATGTTAAGTCCAAATGGTTTGCAAAGCCAAATATGTTGGAGACTCATCTTCCCAGTTTAGATACCCTGTACCTGGGTTGCCTGGTGTGGCGCCTGCTCCTTTTCCTTCTCCATGTTTGTCGTGTCCTTCCTGTTTCACAGGGAGTTTGCTTTCTGATGGTATCTACCCTTTTCATATGATCTCCTCTCTATGATTAACTATAGAACCTGTTGTGGCAGTCTCTGGGTAGTTTTCCTGAGTTAGGTGCATTGACATGGTGTGCATGGGACAAAGTGAGCTTGAGATCCTCCTTCTCCACCATCTTCCCATAAGTGTCTTTGATCCATTTTTAGTTAATTTTTTGTATATGCTGTGAGGTAAGCATCCCAACACCATTTGTCATAAATGGTCTTGACATACTCTCTCAAAATAATTTGGCCATATATGAGTATTTATTTATTTGATTCTTTATTTTATGCCACTGGTCTGCATGTCTGTCCTTATATCAGTACCATACTGTCTTGATTACTGTAGCTCTGCAGTTAATTTTGAAATCAGGAAATATGAGACTTCCAAGTTAGATCTTTTTCAAGAGTGTTTGGCTATTTGGGGTCCCTAGACATCCCACTGAATTTTAGGGTTTTTTTTTTCTATTTCTGTAAAGTATATTTTTAGGATTTCGAAATGGATTACATTGAATATGTAGATCACTTTGGGTAGTGTTGACTTCTTTCTTCCAGTCCATGAGCATGAAATGGCTTTCCATTTATTGTTATTACTTTCTTTCTGTGGTGTTCTTTAGTTTTCAGTATATGTCTTCCTCCTTAACTGCCAAGTATTTTATTCTTTATAATGATATTGTAAAGGCGATTTCTTAAATTTCTTGTTCATTGTTAGTGTTTACAAAGGCAACTGATTTTATGTGTTGGTTTTGTATACTTAAACTTTGTGAACAGAGATAATTTAATTCCTTCCCTTCCAAGTTCAGTGTCCTCCACTGTGGTTGTCTGGGCAGGTCCAGACCACCAGAAGAGGTCCTAACAAGAGATAGCACACTGAGATTTTCATGCTGGCCTGGGCTGTGTGTGTTTAGACTCTCCTGGTCCTAGGGAGCACCAGCCAGCACCTGCATGAACCTCTCTCAGGGAAGGATGTGGAGCGCAACTCAGACCCCAGTCTCTCAGTGCACGTGCAGAATGCAAAAGGCTGTGGTTCTAGAGAGCACTGGCTGGCATCCACACAAGATTCTCTCACCACCCAGATGCTCTCATGCATGCTGGCAGCTCACAGACAAAGCCTGGCTTCTTCACTGCACTCTCTCTGGCTCAGTACCAGTGGTGGCCATCCTGGGTCTGTGTCCCTATCCCTAACTGCCCTGTCCCTAACTGCCTGATTCCACCAATTTCCCCTTAAGATCTTTTGCTCTTTTTTTATGGGGCGCCTGTGTGGCTCAGTGGGTTAAAGCCTCTGCCTTCGGCTCAGGTCATGGTCTCGGGGTCCTGGGATTGAGCCCCTCATCAGACTCTCTGCTTGGCAGGGAGCCTACTTCCCCCTCTCTCTCTCTGCCTGCTTCTCTGACTACTTGTGATCTCTGTCAAATGAATAAATAAAATCTTCTAAAAAAAAAAAAAAGATCTTTTGCTCTTTTTGAGAGCTTTCAACCAGACTCCAAGTTAACGCTGGTCCCCAATCGCAGGGCAATGGGTCTGACCCAATGGACTTCCCAATGGGTCACTTTTGGTGGCTTCCTCCCCCTTTTGTTTATCTTCCGATATCAGTCCAATGTTCCCACTCTGCTTTACCTGTCCACTGGCATCTTCTGCCCCCATAGAGATCCAGAAATGTATAATTCTAATCTCAGGCTGATTTCATGGGGGATCAGAGTTCTTTGGTAGATAATCAGCTCACTTTAGGGGACCAGTTGAAACAGCACCTCCTTCTTCTCCACCATCTTGTCACCCCCAGAAATAAAGATTTCTAATTAATCTATACATGGGCAAGTATAAAAGCTGGTACTGTAATTTTGATTTGTACCTCTACTTTTTGTCATCTACATAATTTAAGAGACTATTAAAACAGTTGCTGGCCTATGTTTTCAGATTCACAATGCTTAAAGATGTAATTTTGTGACATAAAGGGGATGAATATGGAGTAATATATGAGCAGAGTTTCTATACACTACTGAGTTTAAGCTGCCATAAATTCAAATTAGAGTGTTATTAATTTAGGATGCTAAATGGATTTCCTAAGGTAACCACAAAGAAGTAGGCATATAACAACAAAGGAAATGAGAAAATGTTTTACTATAAAAAATTCAACTAAACACAAAAGACATGTAGAAAATGATGGACTAAAAGCTACAAGGCACATATATATCATAAACATATATATCATATATAATCATTTATATCATAATCACATTAGTTCCTCATCAATAAATAATTATTTTAAATGTAAATGAACTGAAAAGAGATTGATGAAATGGATTTAAAGACATGAGATTTAAATACAATGGATTTAAAAACATGATCTAACTATATGCTGTCTACAAGAGACTGACTTCAGATCCAAAGACACAAATGGGTTAAAAATCAAAGGAAGTATAACGAAAATCCAAGCAAAAAGTAAGCAAAGGGAGCAGTGATGGCCATAGTATTATCAGACAAAAAGCACCTTAAATCTAAAAAGGTTACAAGAGACCAATGAAGAACATCATATATATTTTTTTTAAAGATTTTTTATTTATTTATTTGACAGAGAGATCACAAGCAGGCAGAGAGAGAGGAGGAAGCAGGCTCCCCTAGAGAGCAGAGAGTCCGATGCGGGGCTCGATCCCAGGACTCTGAGATCACGACCTGAGCCGAAGGCAGCGGCTTAACCCACTGAGCCACCCAGGCGCCCCAGAACATCATATATTAATAAAAGGTTTAAAATACATAAAAATTAAATGGTTATAAACCTTTATACATCTAATAAAAGACCCTCAAAATATATTAAGCAAAACATAACATAACAAATCTTATGTGATGCAACAAAAGCAATGCTAAGGAGGAAATTTATGACTGTAAATGCTACCTTAATATATAAATAGAAGTATATAAAATAAATATTCTAAAAGGAACTAGAAAAAGAATAAACCTAAAGTTAGTACCAGATTAAAGCTTAGATAAGCAAAATAGATTTCAAAATGATTTTAAGGGTGGAAAAACTTTTAACTAGACCAAGGTGGGGGGAAGAATTCAACTTAATAAACACAGGCATTAAATTCAGGGTATTAGTAATGATTATACAGAAATAGAGGGATTAGAGCACTATGAGCAGCTGTACCCCTTATAAATTGGATGACCTAGATGAAATTGATATATTCCTAGAAATATAAAAACTTACCAAGATCGAATCATGAGCAAACAAAATCTCTACAGATTAGGAGGATTTAATCTAGGAGTTTAAATCGGTAATCAAAAACACCCCAACAAAGGAAAACTCTGCAACTAATGGCTTCACTGATTCTACCAACCATTTAAACAAGACATAAAAGCAGTCCTCAGACTTTTCCAAAAATTTCAAGAGAAACTTCCTAACTCATTCTATAAGGCCAGTACTACCCTGACAACAAAGCTAGACTACAACAGAAGGAAAAAAAAACCCTACAGATTAATATCTCCAATGAATATTGATGAAAAAATCCTAAACAATATTAGCAACTGAAACATCACACTAAAAGTTCTATATACTGAAAAAGTGGATTTATTCTTGCAATTCAAGGACAGTTCAACAAGTGAAAATGAATTAACATAACACACTACATTGACAGGATGAAGGGGGAAAACCCACATGATACCATCAACTGATGCAGAAAAAGAATTTAAGAAATTTTGACAGTTTTTTTTTTTTAATAAAAACACTCAACACATTAGGAATAGAATGAAACTACCTTAACATAATAAAGTCTACATGTGAAAATCCCACAGGTAACATCATACTCAAGGGAGAAAGACTGAAAAAAAGCTTTTCCTCTAAGATCAGGAAAAAGACAAGTATGTCAGCTTTTGCTACTTTTATTCAATACGGTGTTGGAATTTCTAGGCAGAGGAAATAGTTTAAAAGGACACTGAACTTGGAAGGGAAGGAATTAAATTATCTCTGTTCACAAAGTGCATGATCTTAGATGCAGAAAACACTTAGAACTAATTAAATTCAACAAAGTTTAAGTGGTTTTGGTAACACTGGGGCACAAGCAGGAGCTCCTGCAACCCTGAGACCATGACTGGGGATGTGCTCAAGTGGCAGAGGGGGAATTTATGTGCTCTGGAGCACCCAGAGGGGAACAGACTGAGGCTTCTCTCTGAGACAGAGGTCTGGGTGCAGTTTGCTTTCCTCTAAACCTCCAAAGAACCACCAAAAGCTGCCAAGGGGAGAAAACACACACACACACACACACACACACACACACACACACACACCCCTCCAGAGAACAAAAGCCTGAAAAACGGGTTTCCTCAGAGCCCAGTCCCTTGATAGGGGGTAGGAGGACTCAACTCTAGCAAGACTGCCTGAAAAACCACGCAGCGGTCCCCTCGCCCAGAAAGCCAGCCCCCCCCCCGAAAAACAAATAAAACAAGAGGACAATTACCACTACTTCATAGATACAACTTTTACTTTTAATTCGTTCCCACTATTCTTCTTCTTTGCAATTTTTTAAATTTTTTCAACTATTTACCATTACAATGAGATGTTCAGTAAAACACATTCCATAACAACCTTTAAGCTTGAACTTTTTTTTATAATATACCTGTATTTTTCTTTTGCTTTTCTATTTATTTTTTAATACTCATATAGAGATAAGCTTCAAGGTAATCCCCATTCCCCAATCAATGCTACCCCTAGATATAAACCAGTTTTAATCCCCCTTTATCTCAGAAAAGTTGAGTCCTTTAACAAAGATATCAAGATACATCCAGGAAGAATCAAAATAACCTTCCTTGCCCACACTTGGAATTTAAAACCACCCTCCCATCTTTTTCTTCTGTCAGTGTTTCTGTGTATTTGTTTTTGTTCTGGAAGTATATAAATCTTATACTTGGGGTTTATTTTGGCTGGGTTCTTTTTTTTCTTCTCATTTACTTTTGTTGGTCTTTTTGTCTGTCTGTTCTTGTTTCTATACTTTATAAATCTTACCTTTGGGCCCCATTTGGGCTGGGTCTTCTTTTTTATTTTATCTTTTTTTTCCTCTCTCTCTTTTTCTTCTTCTTCTTCTTCTTCTTCTTTTCTTCTTCTTCTTCTTCTTCTTTCTTTTTTTTTTTTTTTGAGTGGGGATTCTGGATTGCTCAGAAGCATCCCAGAGTGCACCTTGCCTGCACCACGGTTGATACTTTCAGCTACACATCCCTTCAGCCATCTCTCACCAAAATGACTAGGAGAAAGAATGCCCAACAGAGGAAAAATTCACAGACTGTGCCCTCTCCATCAGAACTATTGAATAGGGACATTAACAGTATGTCAGAAAGGAATTCAGGCTAACAATTATCCAGGCAATAGCTAAGTTGAAGAAAGCCTTTAATGACAAAATGTAATTGATTAGGAAAGAAGTGAAAGCCACCAGGGATGATGTTAACAATGCTATCAATGAGTTCCAATCTAATCCAAATTCTCTAACAGCTATGGTAACTGAGGCAGAAGATAGAACTAGTGATCTAGACAACAAACTGATAGAGAAAAATGATGAGGAGGAAGCCTGGAACAAAGAGCTAAGAAGCCTTGAAAACAGAATTAGGGAAATAAATGATGCCATGAAACGTTCCAACGTCAGAACTGTTGGAATCCCTGAGGGGGAGGAGAAAGAAAGAAGACTAGAGGATATAGTTGAACAGATTTGAAAATGAAAGTTTTGCCAATCTGGGGAATGGAACCAGCATTCATGTCCTAGAGGCAGAAAGGTCTCCTCCCAAGATCACAGAATCTAGAAAGACCTTGAGACACCTGATTGTGAAACTGATGAATCATAATTTTAGACAGGAGCTCTTGAAAGCAGCTAGGAGGAAGAGATTCCCTAAGTACAGAGGAAGGCCCATCAGAATAACATCAGACCTGTCCACAGAAACCTGGCAAGCCAGAAAGCGCCAGCAGGATGTATTCAGGACAATAAATGAGAAGAACAGGCAGCCGAGAATACTTTATCCAGCAAGACTGACATTCAAAATGGATGGAGAGATAAAGAGCTTCCAAGACTGGCAAGGTTTAAAAGGATATGTGACCACCAAGCTTGCATTGCAAGAAATATTAAGGGGGGGGGGTTCAAGAAAAGAGGAAAAAACCCAGGAATGTCATTGAACAGAAATTTATGGAAACAATCTATAGGGAAAAAAAAGACTTCAGAGGAAACACAATGTCAGTAAAAACGTATCCCTCAATAATCACTCTCAACGTGAATTGCCTAAATGCACCCATAAAATGGCACAGGGTTGCAGACTGGATAAAACAACAGGACCCATCCATATGTTGTCTACAAGAGACCCATTTGAACCTAAGGATACATCCAGACTGAAAGTAAAGGGATGGAGAAGCATCTTTCATGCCAGTGGGCCTCAAAAGAAGGTTGGGGTAGTGATTCTCATATCAGATAAATTAGATTTTAAACTAAAGACTGTAGTCAGAGATATAGAAGGACACTGCATCATTCTTAAAGGTTCTATCCACCAAGAAGATATAACAATTGTAAATATTTATGCCCCCAATATGGGAGCAGCCAACTACATAAAACAACTGTTAATCAAGATAAAGAGTCATATTGATATGGATACATTAACAGTAGGGGATCTTAACACACCACTCTCAGTAACAGACAGATCATCCAAGCAGAAAATCAATAAAGAAACAAGAACATTGAATGACACATTGGACCAGATGGACCTCATAGATATATACAGAACATTCCACCCTAAAACAACAGAATACTCATTCTTCTCAAGTGCACATGGAACCGTCTCCAGAACAGGTCACATACTGGGTCACAAATCAGGGCTCAACTGATACCAGAAAACTGAGATTATTCCCTGCATATTCTCAGATCACAATTCTTTGAAACTGTAGCTCAAACATAAGAAAAAGTTTGGAAGGAATCCAAACACCTGGAAGCTAAAGACCACCTTGCTTAAGAATGATTGGATCAACCAGGAAATCAAAGAAGAACTTAGACAATTCATGGAAACCAATGAGAATGAAGACACTTCAATCTAAAACCTATGGGATACAGCAAAGGCAGTCCTAAGTGGGAAATATATAGCCATCCAAACCTCCCTTAAAACTATTTAAAAATCCAGAATACACCAGCTGTCCTACACCTCAAAGAACTGGAGAATCAACAAATTAAGCCAACTCCACACACGAGAAGGGAAATAATCAAGATTAGAGCAGAGATCAATGAGATAGAAACTAGAGATACAGTAGAATGCATTAATGAAACTAGAAGCTGTTTTTTTGAAAGAATCAATAAGATCAATAAACCATTAAACAAACTAATCCAAAAGAAAAGAGAGAAGGTCCAAATTAATAAAATTGTGAATGAAAAGGAAGAGATCACAACTAACACCAAGGAAATAGAAACAATCATCAGAAATTATTATCAACAGTTATATGCCAATAAGTTAAGCAACCTAGATGAAATGGATGCATTCCTGGAAAACTATAAACTTCCAAAACTGAATCAGGAAGAAATGTACAATCTGAATAGACCAATATCTAGTAATGAGATTGAAGCAGTGATAAAAAAAAAAATCTCCCAAAAAATTAGAGCCCGGGACCTGACAGATTCCCTGGGGAATGCTACCAAACTTTCAAAGAAGAAATAATACCTATTCTCCTGAAGCTGTTTCAAACAATTGAAGCAGAAGGAAAACTTCCAGACTCTTCTTATGAAGCCAGCATTACCCTGATCCCCAAACCAGGCAAAGACCCCACTCAAAAGAATTTCAGACCAATATCACTGATGAACGTGGATGCTAAGATTCTCAACAAGATCCTAGCTAATAGGATCCAACAATACATTTAAAAGATTATCCACCATGACCAGGTGGGTTTTATCCCTGGGTTGCAAGGGTGGTTCAACATTCACTAATCAATCAATGTAATAGAACAAATCAATAAGAGAAGAGAGAAGAACCACAGTGTTCTCTCAATTGATGCAGAAAAAGCATTTGACAAAATCCAACACCCATTCCTGAGTAAAATGCTTCAAAGTATAGGGATAGAGGGAACATTCCTGAACTTCATAAAATCTATCTATGAAAAACCCACAGCAAATACCATCCTTAATGTGAAAAAGCTGACAGCCTTCCCTTTGAGATCAGGAACACGACAAGGATGCCCACTCTCACCACTCTTGTTCAAGATAGTATTAGAAGTCCTAGCAACAGCAATCAGACAACAAAGAGAAATAAGAGGTATCCAAATTGGCAATAAAGAAGTCAAACTCTCTCTCTTCGCAGATGACATGATACTTTATATGGAAAACCCAAAAGACTCCACCCTCAAACTACTAGAACTCATTCAGCAATTCAGTAATGTGGCAGGATACAAAATCAATGTACATAAATCAGTTGCTTTCTTATACACTAACAATGAAAATACAGAAGGGGAAATTAGAGAATTGCTTCCATTTACTCTAGCACCAAGAACCATAAGATACCTGGGAATAAACCTAACCGAAGAGGTAAAGGATCTGTACTCGAGGAACTACAGAACACTCATGAAAGAAATTGAAGAAGACACAAAAAGATGGAAGACCATTCCATGCTCTTGAATCGGAAGAATAAACATTGTTAAAATGTCTATACTGCCTAGAGCAATCTCTACTTTCAATGCCATTCTGATCAAAATTCCACTGGCATTTTTCACAAAGCTGGAGCAAACAATCCTAAAATTTGTATGGAATCAGAATATACCCTGAATTGCTAAGGAAATGTTGAAAAAGAAAAACAAAACTGGGGCATCATGTTGCCTGATTTCAAGCTTTACTACAAAGCTGTGTTCACCAAGACAGCATGGTACTGGCATAAAAACAGACACATCGACCAGTGGAACAGAGTAGAGAGCCCAGATATGGACCCTCAGCTCTATGGTCAAATAATCTTCGACAAAGCTGGGGAAAAAAATATACAGTGGAAAAAAGACAGTCTCTTCAATAAATGGTGCTGGGGAAAGTGGACAGCTATGTGTAGAAGAATGAAATGCGACCATTCTCTTACACCATACACAAAGATAAACTCAAAACAGATAAAAGACCTCAATGTGAGGCTGGAATCCATCAGAAACCTAGAGGAGAACATAGGCAGTAACCTCTTCGACATCGGCCACAGCAACTTCTTTCAAGATATGTCTCCAAAGGCAAAGGAAACAAAAGCAAAAATGAATTTTTGGGACTTCATCAAGATAAAATGTTCTGCACAGCAAAGGAAACAGTCAACAAAACAAAGCAGCAACCCACGGAATGGGAGAAGATATTTGCAAATGACAGTACAGACAAAAGGCTGATATCCAGGATCTATAGAGAACTTCTTAAACTCAACACAAACAAAACAGATAATCATGTCAAAAAATGGGCAGAAGACATGAACAGACACTTCTCCAATGAAGACATACAAATGGCTAACACACATATGAAAAAATGTTCATCATTACTAACCATCAAGGAGATTCTAATCAAAACCACATTGAGATATCACCTTCCACCAGTTACAATTGCCAAAATTAGCAAGACAGGAAACAACGTGTGCTGGAGAGGATGTGGAGAATGGGGAATCCTCTACACTGGTGGTGGGAATGCAAGTTGGTGCAGCCACTTTGGAAAACAGTGTGGAGATTCCTCGGGAAATTAAAAATAGAGATTTCCTATGACCGTGAAAATGCACTACTGGGTATTTACCCCAAAGATACAGAGGTAGTGTAAAGAAGGGTCATCCGTACACCCAATGTTCATAGCAGCAATGGCCACGGTCACCAAACTGTGCAAAGAATGAAGATGCCCTTCAACGGACAAATGGATAAGAAAGATATGGTCCATATATACTGTGGAGTATTTTGCCTCCATCAGAAAGGATGAATACCCAACTTTTGTATCAACATGGATGGGACTGCAAGAGATTATGCTGAGTGAAATAAGTCAAGCAGAGAGAGTCAACTACCATATGGTTTCACTTATTTGTGGAGTATAACAAATAACATGGAGGACATGGGGAGATGGAGAGGAGAAGGGGGTTGGGGGAAATTGGAGGGGGAGATGAACCATGAGAGACTGTGGACTCTGAAAAACAATCTGAGGGTTTTGGAGGGGTAGGGGGTGAGAGGTTGGGTGAGCCAGGTGGTGGGTATTATGGAGGGCATGTATTGCATGGAGCACTTGGTGTGGTGCATAAACAACGAATTCTGGAACACTGAAACGTAATTTTTAAAAAAATTAAAAATTTAAAAAAATCTTTATTTCTTCTTTTGACTTTGAGTTCCTGTCCTTTGTCCTTTCATTTCAACCAAAGAAACTCCTGTTAGCACTTCTTGCAGGGTAGGTTGTAAAGGAATCCATCTCTTTCATTTTCTATATGGTGATGTTTTAATTTCTCCCTCATTTTTGAAGGATTCTTGCCAGATATATTTTTGGTGGGCAAGTTTCTTTTCCTTTTAACAACTTGAATATGTCAAACCGACTGACTTTTAACCCCCAAGATATCTTATTTATTTATTTAAGAAAGAATGAGTGGGGTAAGGGGCAGGGGGAGAAGCAGACTCCTTGCTGAGCAGGGCTGTCTGCGACTTCAGGATCATGACTTCTGTGATCATGATCATGATCATGAGCTAAGGCAGATGCTTAACTGCTTGAGCACCCAGGCACCCTAGCCCCCAGGGTTTCTGATGAGAAATCTGATAACCTTATTGAAGATGCCTTAAAATTCTTGTTTCTTTCAAGGTTCTGTTTTCCACTTTGGATCAACTGATTTTAATTGTGTCTTGGTGGGTCTCTTTTGACTTTCCCCTTTTGGAGTTCAGTGAGATTTGCCTATTCAAATCTGCTGTTGAAATTCACCCTCTAGTGTAAATTTTTATTGTACCTTTCTGCTGCAGAATTTCTTTTCTTCCTTTTACATTTTCTCTTTATTTTCTCCTTTTTGACACTTTCCTGATTTCCTTTAGTTCTTTGAGGATATTTAAAAGTGTCTGTCTAATAAGTCAAAGTGGTGCTTCCTTGGCGCGTTTCTGTTTCTCTAAATAGACCTAGTTTCTCTTTTTCTTTGTATGCCTTGCAATTTTTTGAAAATTGGTAATTTCACCATTATAATACAGCAATTCTGACAGAGATCTCCTTGAATGCCAGTTCTCTGTCTTTGCAGAGTAGCTGGGTGCTCGAGCACTCTTGCAGTGCATAGCTAGGCTTGCTCTGAACCTAGGAATCTGACTGAGGTGAAAACCTAATGTCTTAGATCTTTGTTGAGCATGTGTTTTGCCTGGGTGTTCATATGGCATTCTAAATCTGATCCTCCCTCCTTTCTTTTCTCCCGCCCCCTTTTTATAAAGGCTTTATTTAAGAGAGAGCACAAGCAGGAAGGAGTGGCAGACAGAGGGAAAAGCAGACTCCCTGCTGACTATGGAGCCAGATGCGGGACTCAGTCCCAGGACCCTGAGATCATGACCTGAGCCAAAGGCAGATGCTTAACTAACTGAGCCACCCAGGTGTCCCTCATCCTTCCCTCTTACAGAGCTGCTTCTCAATGTCCAATTTTCAAAAATTCTCACCCCAGCTTCTTTCCTAGGCCTTATGTGACCTATTCTATCTCCACTCATAATTTCTTGTCCTAGGTGAGTCTGTAGTCACCTTGCAGCTTTTACAACTAATGCCTGCCATTTTTCCTGCCTGAATTCCGAGTTAATAGTAAAACAAAGATGAACACTTTGAGTAAGTCCTCCAGGTATCCTCCAGACAGATAAGGCATATACAATGATTTGTAAATAAAGTCTACTCTACCTCCTCTGGTTTGAGCATAGGAACTGGGAACCAGGCTTCTGCCACTTTTTTTTTTTTAATTTAAGATTTTGTTTATTTATTTGAGAAAGAGAGAGCATGAGAGGGGAGAAGGTCAGAGAGAGAGGCAGACTCCCCATGGAGCTGGGAGGCTGATGTAGGACTCCATCCTGGGACTCTGGGATGACGACCTGAGCTGAAGGCAGTCGTTTAACCAACTGAGCCACCCTGGTGCCCTCTGCCACTTTTTAATAAGACTGCCACTGGACTGGGGCAAAGGCAAGTAAAACATCTTCAAACTTTCATACCATTCTGAAGATGGGTTTTTCTTTACTGGTCTTTGCTGCTGTAAACCTTTTACTGTTTTCCAAAGCTCTGACAATGTAGGTTCATATAGTTGCAGCTTTTTTTTGTTTTGTTTTGTTGGGGAACAAGAGCTCAGAGTGTCCTAGTCCACCATTATGCTGGTGCCATTCAGGTCACTGATGTTTCCCTCCTGTCTGTCATTCTACTATCATGATAAGGCCTTGAACAAAATATGTTTTATATATGGTGAATTTTGGTTAATCAGACTTGGAAGTATTTTGTAAATGTTAAGAAAATAGTCTAAAAATTCTCCTCACTCTGATCATTTTGTTTAAAATTAAATTAAAAGGAATATGTTTTCTTCAAATTCCTTGTCAATCTTGACTTTTTTGCTGGTTCTGAGGACAATTTATATAGACTTTCTGAGATGAAAATGTTCCACACCCTCTTAATATCAAAACATTAAGTGAAGTTTACTGGCTTCTGCTAATCTTTACTCTGTAGCAGCATATACTCTTATAACCTGTCTCAGTTTCTGGGTAGGGAAGAAGTGAAATATAAAATGAAAATAATGTTTTTCAAATGTTCACTATTCTCTACATAGAGCCAACATATTTTTTGTACTTTCCTTTTCTTTTTCTTTTTTTCTCTGTTATTGTGTTCAGTTAGGCAACATATAGTACATCATTAAATTTTGATGTAGCATTCAACGATTCATTAGTTGCTTGTAACACCTAGTGCTCATCACATGATGTGACCTCCTTAATAACCATCACCCAGTTACCCAATCTCCACACACACCCTCTTTTTGTAACCCTAAGTTTAAGTTTTCTGGTCTCCAGAGTCTCTCATACTTTGTGTCCCTCTCTGATTTCTTCCCATTCAGTTTTCCCTACTTTACCCTATGGCCCTCTGTGCTATTCCTTATATTCCACATATGAGTGAAACCATATGATAATTGTCTTTCTCTGCTTGACTTACTTTATTAATATAATCCCTTCTAGTTCTGGCCATATTGGTGCAAATGGTAGGTAATCATCCTTTCTGGTGGCTGAATAATATTCCATTGTATACACGGACTGTGTCTTCTTTATCCATTCATCTGTTGAAGAATATCTCAGCTCCTTACACTTTGGCTATTGTGGACATTGCTGCTATGAACATTGGGGTGCATGCTCCCCTTCTTGTCACTACATCTGTATCTCTGGGGAAAATACCCAGTAGTGGGATTGCTGGGTTTTAGGGTAGCTCTATTTTTAATGTCTTGAGGAACCTTCATACTGTTTTCCAGAATGGTTTTACATGCTTGCATTCCCACCAACAGTGTAAGAGGGTTCCCCTTTCTCCACATTCTTGCTAACACTGGTTGTTCTTAATTTTTGCCATTCTAACTGGTGTAAGGTGGTATCTCATTGTGGTTTTGATTTGTATTTCCCTGATGGCTAGTGATGTTGAACATTTTTTCATGTGTCTGTTAGCCATCTGTAAGTCTTCATTGGAGAAGTGTCTGTTTATGTCTTCTGCCCTTTTCTTGATTGGATTACTTGTTTTTTGGGTGTTGAGTTTGAGAAGTTCTTTATAGATCTTGGACACGAGCCCTTTATTTGTAATGTAATCTTCAAATATATTCTTGCATTCCATGGGTTGCCTCTAAGTTTGTTGGCTATTTCCTTTGCTGTGCAGAAGCTTTTTATCTTGATGAAGTCCAAAAAGTTCATTTTTGCTTTTGTTTCCCTTGCCTTTAGGGAGAGTCTGGAAAGAAGTTGCTGTGGCCAAGGTCAAAGAGGTTGCTGCCTGTGTTCTTCTCTAGGATTTTGATGGATTCCTGTCTCATTTAGGTGTTTCATTCATTTTGAGTTTATCTTTGTGTATGTTGTAAGGGAATGGTCCAGTTTCATTCTTCATGTTGTGTCCAATTATCCCAGCACCATTTATTGAAGAGACTGTCTTTTTTTCCATTGGATCTGCTTTCCTGCTTTGTCAAAGACTAGTTGACCATAAAGTTGAGAGTCCATTTCTGGAGACTATTCTGTTCCATTGATCTATGTGTCTGTTTTTGTGCCAATACCATGCTGTCTTGATGATCATAGCTTTGTAATATAGCTTGAAGTCAGGCATTGTGATGCCCCCAGCTTTGGTTTCCTTTTTCAACATTCTCCCTGGTGATCCAGGGTCTTTTCTGGTGTCATACAAATTTTAGGATTGTTCCAGCTCTGAAAAAAGTTGTGTTTTGATATGGATTGCATTGATTGTGTAGGTTGCTCTGGGCAGCATAGACATCTTCAATGATTATTCTTCCAATCCATAAGTATGGATTGTTTCTCCATCTCTTGGTGTCTTCCCTAATTTCTTTCATAAGTGTTCTGTAGTTTCTGAAGTATAGATTCTTTACCTCTTTGGTTATGTTTATGCCTAGGTATCTCACAGTTTTTGCTGCTATTGTAAATGGAATTGATTCCCTAATTTCTCTTTCTTCATTTACATTGTTATTGTATAGAAATAGAACTGATTTCTGTGCATTGATTTTGTATCCTGTCATGTTGCTGAATTGCTGTATGAATTCTAGTAACATGGGGGTGGAGTCTTTTGAGTTTTCCACAAAAAGTGTTATGTCATCTGAGGAGAGTTTGACTTCTTCCTTGCCAATTTGAATGCCTTTTATTTTTTGTTGTCTGATTCCTGAGGCTAGGACTTCTAGTACTATGTTGAACAATAGTGGTGAGAGTGGGCATCCCTGTCATGTTCCTGACCATAAGGGAAAAGCTCTGTTTTTTCCAACAGAAAATTATATTCACTGTGGGCCTGTCATAGATGGCTTTCATGATATTGAGGTACGTTCACTCTTTCCCTATACTTTGAAGAGTTTTAATCAAGAAAGGATGCTGTTATTTTGTCAAATGCTATTTCTGCATCAGTTGAGAGGATCACGTGGTCCTGTCTCTTCTTTTGTTGAGATCTATCACGTTGACTGATTTGCAATTGTTCAGCCACCCTTGTATCCCAGGAATAAATCACACCTGGTCATGGCGGATAATCCTTTTAATGTATAGTTAGGTCTTATTGGCTAGGATCTTGTTGAGAATTTTGACACCCATGTTAATCAGGAATACTTGTGTGAATTTCTCCTTTTTGATGGGGTCTTTTTCTGGTTTGGGGATCAGGGTAATAATGGCCACATAGAATGATTTTGGAAGTTTTCCTGCCATTTCTATTTTTTTGAGCAGTTTCAGAAGAATAGGTATTAATTCTTCTTTATTTTTTTTTAATTTTTTATTTTTTCAGCGTAACAGTATTCATTATTTTTGCACCACACCCAGTGCTCCATCCAATCCGTGCCCTCTCCAATACCCACCACCTGGATTAATTCTTCTTTAAATGGTTGGTAGAATTCCCCTGGGAAGCCATCATTTTTGGGGACATTTTTTATTATTGCTTCAATTTCCTTGCTGGTTATTGGTCTGTTCAGATTGTCTATTCCTGTTTCAGTCTTGGTAGTTTGTAAGTGTCCAGGAATGTATCTATTTCTTCCAGATTGCTTTATTTGTTGGCATATAGTTGCTGGTAATAATTTCTAATAATTGTTCCTATCTCCTTGGTATTGGTTGTGATTTACCCCCTCTCATTCATGATTTTATTAATTTGGTTCCTTTCTCTTCTCTTTTGGATAAATCTGGCTAGAGGCTTAACTATCATATTAATTCAAAGAACAAATTTCCAATGTTGTTGATCTGTTATACTGTTTTTCTGGTTTCTCTTTCATTGATTTTCTGTTCTAATTTTTATTATTTCTCTTCTCCTACCAGCATTAGGTTTTATTTGCTGTTCTTCCTCCAGGTCCTTTAGGTGTAAGACTAGCTTGTGCATTTGGGATTTTTCTAATATTTTAAGAGAGGCTTTGATGGCTCTGTACTGCCCTCTTAGGACAGCCTTTGCAGTATCCCATAGGATAGATGTGGTGTGTTTTCATTGTTATTGGTTTCAGTTTAAGTTCTTTAATTTTCTGGTTAACCCATTCATCCTTTAGTAGCATGCTCTTTGACCTCCAAGTGTTTGAGTTCCTTCCAAATCTCTTCTTGTGATTAAGTTCCAGTTTCAAAGCATTGTGGTCTGAAAATATGCAGGGAATAATCTCAAACTTTTGGTATCATTTGAGACCTGATTTGTGATCCTGTATGTAATCTATTCTGGTGAAAGTTCCATGTGCATTTGAGAAGAAAGAGTGTTCTGTTGTTTTAGGATGGAATGTTCTGTGTATATCTATGAAGTCCATCTGGTCCAACGTGTCCTTCAAAATTCTTGTTTCTCTGTTGATCTTCTCCTTAGATGATCTGTCCATTGTTATGAGTGGAGTGTTGATGTCTCCTATCAGTGTGTTATTTTCTATTTTTTTTTCTTTATTGTGGTTATTAACTGGTTTATATAATTGACTGCTCCCATGTTGGGAGGCATAAATATTTATAGTTGTTAGATCTTCTTGTTGGATAGCCCCTTTAAGTATGATATAGTGTCCCTCTACATTTCTTACTAGTCTTTGGTTTAAAATCCAATTTGTCAGATGTTAGGATTGCTACTCCAGCTTCCTTTTGAGGTCCATTGGTGTGGTAAATTGTTCTCTATCCCCTCACTTTCATTCTGGTGGTGTCTTTAGGTTCAAAATGAGTCTCTTGTAGATGGCATATGGATGGGTACTGCTTTTTTATCCAGTCTGAAACCCTGTGTCTTTTGATTGGTGTATTCAGCCCATTTACATTCAGAGTAACTATTCAAAAATATGAATTTAATGCTATTGTATTGCCTGCAATGTCCCTGTTTCTATAAATTTTGTCTGTTTCATTCTGTTGTCTGGTGTATTGGGGTCTCTCTTCACTTACAGAATCCTCCTTAATATTTCTTGCAGGGCTGGCTTGGTGGCCACATATTCTGTTTCTGCCTGTCCTAGAAGCTCTTCATCTCTCTCTCTCTTCTGAATGATAGCCTTGCTGGACAAAGTATTTTTGGCTGCATATTCTTCTTGGTTGTCTTGCCAGGCCTTTCTGGCTTGCCAGGTTTCTGGGTAGGTCTGATGTTATTCTGAAGTTCCTCCTTCTGTACTTAAGAAATCTTCCCCCTTGCTGCTCTTAGGATAGTTTCTTTGGCTGTGGGTTTGCACGCCCGTCAGGGTGTTTATCTATTTTTATTGATTTTGGGAGGGGTCTTCTGTGCCTCTTGGACAGGAATGATTGTTTCCTTCCCCAGAGGTAAGTTTTCAGCTATCATTTGCCCAAATATACCTTCTAGTCCTCTTTCTCTCTCCACCTCCTTGGGGATCCCAATAATTCTGACATTGGAATGTTTCATGGAATCATTAATTTCTCCAAAACTTTTTTCATAGCTGCCTATACCAGTTTTCCTCAATTTCTTTACTTTCTATCAGCCTGTCTTCTACAACACCTATTCTCTTCTGCCTCACTTACCCTAGCTGTTAAGCACATCCAATTTAGACTGCATCTCATTCATAGCATTTTTAAGTTTGTCCTGATTAGATCTCATTTCTGCCCTTATAGATTATATATTGTTACTAATGCTTTATTCAAGCCTAGCTATTGACTTTATGATTACTATCCTGAATTCTGTCTCTGACATCTTACTTATATCCATTAGTTGTGTCAGAGCCATTATCTCTGGTTCTTTGTTGAGAGTTTAGTTTCTTCTCCTAGTCATTCTGTCAAGGGATAGTTCAGCAAATGAACAGAGTTCAAAATATCAATCATGATCCAAGCGAAATATACCCTAGAAAAATTCCGAAGTGTTTGGAAGCTACCAGATATGCAAACAAAGCCAAGATGATTCAAAACAATTTTAAAAAGGCAATTATCTCTCAGGGTGGGCAAGGCAGAGGGATCTACCTGTTCCTGATTTTTTTTTTTTTTGTCTGTTTTGGAGGATACTATATCCTAAAAGTGCAAAAAAAATCAGAAATTATATATATATGTCAAGATAAAATTATTCAATTATATATATATATATATAATTTCTGATTTCTTTGCACTCTATTCAAGAGTGAAAAATGGACTAGTATGGGGTATAAATCTATAAAATGGCATAAATCTATAAAAATTTAAAAAGTAACAAAAATATAAATAAAAATCTATTTCAAACAGGAATAGGGTGAAAAAAAAAGACACAAAAAAGAAATTTAAAACTAGCCTGAAGTATAAACAAAACGTGAGCAAACACTTTCTGCTCAATTTATTATATTCTCCTGGTGCTGGTTTTACAGTCCTGTGGGAAATAAGCTTGTCATTCACCTGTTCTTCTAGCCTCTCTTCTGGAGAAGGGGACTGCTGCTTGGCTTCTCAGGCATCTTTGCCTAAATGGAGTTGCCCCACCCTCTGTCAGGGGGTTGGGCTTAATGTGAGCTGGTACTTTGTGTGGCTTTTGTTCCTTTCAGCTTTCCACTTCTCTTTAGAGGGTCAGAGCAAATATGCCCGTGCAGGAATCTCTGGCCCAGAGCCACAAGGTCGTGGTGCCTTTTCTTCAATAAACCCTCTAGATCAAACCGTCTCCACTTCTGTGTGTACCAAACCCCACAGACTCACCCTATTTGCACTCACGTTATTTGCACCTGCTGCCACACTTCTGGGGGAGTTCCAGGGACCTACAGGTGTCTCTGAGCTTTGTGCTTTTGCAATTGTGAGCGGCTGTGGGCTTACATGTGCACCTACTTCTGCAGCTCCCAGGTCACACCTGGGTGCCGCCCCAGTGTCCTTTCAGGGGCACGACGCCCTGAGAACTGTTCCCCTGTCATGGGCACAAGCCATTTCGTTTCTCCCCTGGAATGTTAAGCAGCCTGTACTTTCTAGTCCTTTTCAGAGTGCTCAGCGAGCAGTCTCCCTACTGGCCCAGTTCTTGGTTTATGGTGACTAGAGCTGAGAGTCCCTTCTGGGCTCGCTGACCATAACCAGTCTCCCCACTCCACTGCTTGGGCACTCTATCGGTTCAGGCTCCCTGTTCTGAGTCTCCTGGAATCCTGAGACTACAATGATCCACCTAGAATTCTGCTCTGTTCATCTCCTGTGCCCTTTTCAGAAAGGGACATCTCTCACTGGAGATTTCTAAAGGTCCTGATTTTATGCTCCAGTGTTATATCACCCCCCACCCTCACACCTCCTGGTATTTCCCCCGAAGATTCAAGGTTTCGCACCTCCTACCTTGCAAAGAGTAGTAGAGATCCAGGGAAATCTTCTTACATCTCGGGTTGAATCTTGTCTTCAGAATGGTTTGGTAGATATCCAGCTAAATTCGAGGGACCAGATGAAACAAGGTCCCCTACTCTGCTGCCATCTTGAGATTCCCCCTAGTCACATAGGACCATTATTAAAAATAACTTTCTGGTAACATTCTTCACATAACATAGATATTTTGATCTCTTAACAAGGATGTTATTACTAATGCTTACTATGTTTTGTCATTTTAGGATTCTCATTAAGCAGCCTCCTACCCAACTTCTACAAATGAAAATTAAACCTCACAATTTCCAAACAAGATTTAAAGTCTTCTGTTTCCATTAAATCTGAATTTATGGTGGTGATTATCTAGGTTACATTGTGCAGACACAAAATGACAAAGGCAGTTTTATTTTTTTCTTGGAAATTTCTGTAGAGTGCATAGAAAATTTTCAGATTTGTTCAAGTTTTACATTCTTTGCATGTTCAATGTGTTAAACTTACAATATAAATTACTGGCAAAGCTTTTGCTATCTGGCCTCTTCTACAAATTTGAGAAATTGCTATGTTTGCTAATGATCAATTTTTAGGCAAAGTTGAGAGAACTGTAATTGGTGAAGTGGCCTACAGAATGCCCTTCCTTAGATAGATCACAGTAGATTATTATGTCATTATGCAGTGTGTCTATTTCTAGGTTTTGATCCCAAGGTCTGCCTTCCTTCCTTTCTCTCAGATGGCTTGTAAGGAGTTTAGTTCTATTTGCTTTAATAAAGGGAATGGAAATATAGTTCCTTGAAGCAGACTTTTACGGAGCAAATTACAGCAGGATTGTGCTGTGAGACCATAAAAAGGAGTATTTTAAATGTCTTGATTAAATAAACCATCCTGTTTGATCATCACTTGAGAGAAGGCGGTTCAGTGTATGAAGACAGTAAATCTTTCCTTCTCTTATGCTCATGTATTGTATCATGTATGATCTGTTCTCCAGTTTCAGAAATGACGAAGAAAGTTGCCATTTCTAGGAATTTAATGTGTTTTTAGCTGAAAAAATTAACCTTTAATGCTTGTTTTTGTTTAACATAGGTCCTCAAAATTATAATTATTTCATTTTAACTTTGGGTAAATTCCTGTTCCCCTTCATGCAATGTCAAGACCTCTAGAGGCAGTGTAGATGGCTTTTGTTTTCATCAATACTAAATTTGTTTCTACTGAGTCAATTTCTCCCCTTTCTATTCTGCACCAAAATTACAACCTTATAGTCAAATAAATTTACTATTCTAACAAGCCCCCAAAGCTCAGATATACAAAGGGATCCCATAACACCAAATATCATACTGAAATGATCCTGCAGCAGACTCTCCTTTGAGAATTTACAAAATATTCTGAGTATTAATTTGAAAAATAAAATAATCTGTTCAATCATGCTCATTTTGTTCATATTTTTAGTTTTTCAAATCCTTTTTCCTCTTATTCAAACAACTCTTGTTAATATCAGAGACAAGGAAAATTTACAAAGCATTTTCCTTATGTGCTATGTAAGCATATCCAAAGACTTGAATTTTGAGTATTTTCTATTTGATAATGGGTAACCAATGTCAAATAATAGAAAAGTTTAACTAAACAAAGGCTAGATATTGATATTCACAGACAAAAAGCTCTAAAACTTTTGTTTGGACTTTCTTTAGGAATTAAGATTTAGGATAACCACACAATAAACATTTAAGTATTTTTATCATGTACATATACAGCAAGAGAAAACCTTTTAATGTAAAAACTGAGGGAAGTGATTAAAAACAGAAAAGCAGGAAGGTTAATACTTTTCATTTCACTTTACCTTGCAGGTTTTCTACTGCTCTATTAGAACCACTGACCACTACAAAAGTGGCATACATTAGACATCTACTGTATTAGGTAAAATAAGTTAATATAAACATCGGTTATAATGAAGAACGGTGGCTGAGAAAAGATTGATGTTAACTTTGATCTTGTAAGACAGACTGGAGACACGTGATCCAGGCCACGTATGATAGCACTTAAACTAAATTGTACAGCAACCCAGAACCCTTCTTTCTGTGTGATTCTCTTCCCCAAGTGTTGCCTCTTCTGGAGAGTTCAAGATGTCTCACTACCCAATCCACTTCTAAGCAACAAGCTCAAGAAGGGGCAAGAAAAAAAAAAAATAGTCAATGGCAAGGGACACTGGGAAATGCAGTCTTTGTTATGGCAGGCATGTGCCTAGCTGAAAATCAAATGTTCTATCACTATGTGAAGAAAGGTTACTGGGAAAAATTGGGTGTTCTCTGAACATACAGATATTAATGTAGTTAAAAATATAAGCTTACAAATCATTCTGCTGGGAACATGGCAGAATTTACTACCTGACAACTACTATTCTGGGTTTTCATTTCAAAAGTATTTTTTACTTCCATCATTCACTCACCAAAAGCAATGACATACAAAACACTGTCTGAGTGAGTTTACAAGGTATGTTTTATTGGTATAAAACCAAAATAAGGTGATATAATGGTCTGGTCTGCCACTTAGCTATATAGAACTTGGGTGAAGAAAAGGATTTTCTCTTACAGTTTCTTCATTGAGGGAAAAAGAAAATTTCTTCCTTATAAAGTAACAAAATACTGATTAGTCTTGGCAACTTATTTGACTAAGCAATTTTAGGGTAGTAGAACAAAAATAGTTACTTAATTTTTATCAAATAAGTAAAAACTCATTAAAAAATTTTTACAGTTTCTGAAAAAAATCAGTAGAATTGTAAAGCAGAGAAAGATTTCTCAAGGTATCCATGTATTTTTTTTCCTCCTTCATTAAGGAAGAAAAAATGTTTTTATGATTTTGAAAAAAAGATCTAACAATGCAGAGGTAGCCATGGAATGTCTTAAATCTCCATCCTACTGATGAATTCTCTTTCAATCTTCCTATGCAGAAGACTATAAAGTCAAATTACACAGCATTAGGTACAATACAGCCGTAATCAGGGCTATGCTTCATGATGCAAAAGCTCTCAATTCTGTTTGTTATGTTACATACAAAGTTATCCTTCAACTAACTTGTTAAAACTACCCCTAATATAATCTTTAGAGAGTCAAAGTTACAAAACTGATACATATAAAGTTATTACTCTTTTTTTTTTTCTTTTTGAAATACACATATCCCAGTTTCCATTTTCTAGGAAAGGCGGAGCCTGAAAATTATATATTGTGAAAGCCACTTTACAGGAGACTTTATTTAGATGACCCAAGATGAATCAGTGCCATTATTGTTGTATAGCTGTGAAACAAGTCATCATCCTTCACCTCATTACACTTCTTCAATATAAAGTTCCCAGTGACTATGCGATCACATCCAATTTCTCCATTTCCAAAGAAGCCAAATAAAGGAACACTAGGAAAAAACTTCCTAAATGCATCAGCCTCAACATTGCCCTTGGCTCTATAATACTGAAAGCCCCTGCCAACACATGCAAACATGAAGCCAATGGTATTCCATTCTGGAATGTTGGCAGCTTTAAGGCGCTGCACTGCAGCCTCAACGGTCTTCTCATCGTTGACATCCTCGTTGAGTAGCACAGTGGCACTCTGGATTCGGTGTCCACTAAATGACAGTCCAACCACACCAGTGGCATCAATATCCAGAGGGTGTCTGTAATTAAATTAGAATAGTGTAGTGATACATCATAAAACAAAATATATAATTCTTTTTTTAAGATTTTACTTATTTATTTGACAGAGATCACAAGTAGGCAGAGAGAGAGAGAGAGAGAGAGAGAGGAGGAAGCAGGCTCCCCGCCAAGCAGTCAGCCCGATGCGGAACTCGATCCCAGGACTCTGGGATCGTGACCCGAGCCAAAGGCAGAGGCTTAACCCACTGAGCCACCCAGGTGCCCTATAATTTAAAGTGTAAAATAAAACTCCTGATTTGCTGGTTAGGAGCTGCTGACTTTAAGACCTATACCTAGTCTGAGGTTCACCTTCCCAGATAAAAGCAATGTAATAGGGATTAAAAATTAAACTATGAATACATTTAAAAGAATGCAGGAAAGCAGATCTGTGAAGAAGGAACTATGTTTTTAGTCACAAATTCAAAAGCCAAATGCATCTCCACAAAGATTTCTGAAAACCATCCTGGTCTTAGATATAAAGTGTCCTTAAAACTTTCTCACTTTCTTAAAATGAACCTTAAAAGTTTTATTCATATGCATGACAGTATCAATTAAATAAAGCTTTCTGGTATTATTTACATGTTTTGGTATCTTTCTCCCCCACCCTCAGCTGTCACATTCTAAAAAAGATATATTAGAAAAAAAAAAAAGAAAGAAAAAAAAAGATATATTAGATATTTAATCATGGATGATAATTTTATTAAGAACATGTAACTCCAGGGGTGCCTGGGTGACTCAGTAGGTTAAGCCTCTGTCTTCGGCTCTGGTTGTGATCTCCGGGTCCTGGGATCAAGCCCCACGTCAGGCTCTCTGCTCAGCAGGGAGCCTGCTTCCCCCTCTCTCTCTGCCTGCTGCTCTGCCTGCTTGTGATCTCTCTCTCTCTCTCTCTGTCAAATAAACAAATAATAAAATCTTCAAAAAAAAAAAAAAAAAAAGAAAGAAAGAAAAAGAAAAAGGACATGTAACTCCAGAAGTCTCAGCTTTATATTGTTTGGCCCATAAAGATATGAGATTCCATTCCTGTGTCTTATTTATTACTTTCAGCATAGAATTCAGCTTAACCTAAAGGTAAAAACATGTTTTGTTTATGTTTGCCTGTTTTTTTAAGGAAATATTTTATCCTTACTAAAGAAAATATAAAGTGTCAAAGTTATAAAGCACAATATAGTGAACACCTACAGGGGAAAAACAAATACCTTGTATTTCCATCATGTTTACCAACACGTTAGTTGATGAAATGGGCAAGATTCACTGGGCTAACAAGAAACTCAACTCAAAAAGCTTAAGTGACTAAGATAATAAGACTAGCTTAGTAGCAAAACCTGTTTCTGAGGAGAATCCACCTTCTGAAGTCCTCCACTGCTCCTTTATTACATCTCTTCTTTGGCATACCACTGCAACATATACTGTCAATATCCTGCCTTAAAGAATGATTTACCTTTTGTTTTTCTGGCAAGGTGGTATCTGGACACTATTAAAGTGGAGCTTTGATTTACGCAATGGCTTCTCTTACCCACTGACAATGGGAAGACCACACTAAAATTAACATGTCATGTAAAGGGTTAACAATTCTTGAGGGCTATTTCCCACAACAGGTATAAAAAAATGATGAACAGACACCTGACCATGCTAACAGGCTCACATCTCAGACTCTGTATGTCTGGTCTGAGACTGGCATTTCAAAGGTAAACGAAGTATTAAATCATCACTGCCCCATTTTATACAATTTAGAGGTATAAGCAAAGACACAGAAAATCAGGTAAGAGGAGAGATAATGCACATGTAATTACTGAGAATTAGGTGTATTTATGTATGAAATCCAATGTCTGATATTCTAAGCAGAATTCTAAGCAGAATTCAGAGCACTTGCTTTCCTTCCATCTTCCTCACCAGCAGTCCAGGGACCTCGACTTAGCTACAGGTGACCCTTGAAGACCATGTGTCCATTTACATGTGGATTTTTCTTGACAAGTACAGTACTGTAAATAATTTTCTTAATAACATTGTCTTTTCTTAGCTTTTCTTGTAAGAATATATACATATGTGTTAACTGACCATGTTATCAGTAAGGCTTCTGGTCAACAGTAGACTATCAGTAGTTAAGTTTTTGGGGAGTCACAAGTTATACATGGATTTTCAATTGTGCAGGGATCGGCACTCCTATCCCCTGCATTGTTTAAGAGTCATCTGTATTTGCTTTCCCTGATCCCTGACCAGCTGTAGCTGATCCATTGGTAGAGACTTCCAGAGGGAAATTATAACCGGGATGATTTACACTGCTTTTAAAGACTGATCTCTTAACATCTGTTGCCATTTCACTACTCTAGTATCCAAGTACTAAACACAAATATAGTGAGAAATGAATAGTAGTATTTGCAGGAAGCATCTGGGGATAAGAGGTTTTCATTTTCTTGCTTTTGGATATTCATGTCCACTTAATTAGCTCAAACTCAAAAAATACTACAAACTCTTATTCAAAATGCAAAGGGAGTAATAGCTCCCAAGATAGCTGAAGCAAATATTTTTCATCTTCAAAAGCAAAAAAGCCTTAGTAACAAAATCAAGAAGCCTTTCAAAAAGATCTAGTATTTCCCAAAATGTGTGCCAAGTCATAGCAATAGGTGTCCAAGATGCTCCACAGAACAGATTTGAGAACTGTCATTCCCTCTAGATTTCCATAGCACCGGGCATATCAGAGGCTCTAAGAAGTTTTATCATGAAGATTCACTGTTTAAGCATGTGCTTCCTTTAGAGGAGAAAACAGAACTACAGAGGAAGTGATCACTAAAGAAAATATAAAGTGTCAAAGTTATAAAGCACAATATAGTGTGGTTGTATAGAGTACAGAGCTGTCGGGAAATACCAGTAGATACTGCTAAAAATCAGTTTTGAGAAGAATACGAATCCAATTCAGAGTAAGTTATTAGAAGACAACATGAAAATTTTATTCTTTAACTGTAAGCAGAATTATGCGGAGTATTTTAAAATGGAATGAACTGTTAGCTCAGCAATTCTGTAAACATGTATTTGAAAAACCCAAGGTAAGAAAAACCTGAGAACATTTCTGGTCATGTATAGGAGAAATCAGAAGCACATGAGATATACCTGTCAGAGGTCAGCGATGCCAGGTTGTCTACCTGGCCTCCAGCCAAGATGACGTTCATATCACTAAAAGTGCTGACGACTCGCTGCAGGTAATTACTGGCTCCCACCTTACAGCAATTATAGCCAAATACCAGGACCACACGAAGCTCAGGGTTATCTAAAAGACCTGCAGAGGAAAGAAGAGCAACAATTAAAGATAGCCTTAAAACAAGTATATCAAATTTTATTACAATCTTATTTTCTACATTTTTACAAAATGAAATGTTTCTGCTAATGACTTGCACTTCTAGTTATGTGCAGTATAGTGTTGAAGCTATCCTATTTCCTTTTTTATTTTCTTTACAACCTTTAACCTGCTCAAAATGTTTGCTGCCATTAATTTTCCCCATTAAAAAGAACAAAATGGCTACTGAAAATAATACAACCCACACTCAACACGAATAAGGAAGCAGCTGTGGGACTGAGCAGCACCCATGGTGGAGCACAATATAAGCCATCTCTATACAGGCCACCACCTGGAATGAAAGGGATCAATGGTTTACACAGAACAGAGTTAGCAGCAGTGATAATATAAAGATCTGGAAAAAAAAAGAAAAGGTGCCAACCACCCTGTAGTGTGTTTAATGGTGGTCACCCCAAAAATGTATCCACATCAGATCTCTGGAACCGATGAATGTGAACCCATTTGGGAAAAGGTTCTCTGCAGATGTGATTAAGGATCTTGAGATGAGATCATCTGTTATAATCCACGCAGGATCCACAAATACTATGATAAATGTCCTTAGAAGAGATATACAAGAGACACAGACATAAGAGGAGGCAATGTGACCACTGAAGCAGAAACTGAAGTGATGCAACCATAAGGAATATCAATACCCACCAGAAGGTGGAAGAGGTAAAGGAGATGCACCCTAAAGCCTCCAGAGGGAGTGCAGCCCTTTCAACACCTTGATTTCATACTCTCGGACTGTGACAGAATCCATTTCTGTGGTTTTAAGATCCCACGTCTGTGGTCATTTGTTTCAGCAGCCCCAGGAAAC
This sequence comes from Enhydra lutris kenyoni, assembly GCF_002288905.1. Taxonomy (NCBI): domain Eukaryota; kingdom Metazoa; phylum Chordata; class Mammalia; order Carnivora; family Mustelidae; genus Enhydra; species Enhydra lutris. The sequence continues at coordinate 71,365 of NW_019154115.1, forward strand.
TGATACATCATGAAAATATATAGGCCCAATGCACCTTTTCTAGGAGAGCGGGTGGGAGTGAAGATGGATTTCAAACTCTTTCCAAAGCAGGAAAATGTTCAATTCTGCAGCATATGGACAAAAAGCAGCTTCCATTAGGGGGCGATATAGCCCAACAGGAGAACTGCTGTACTCCTCCACTCCCCAACAAACTCCCCAGCTTTCACCTGAGCCTCTGGGCACTTTAAGACTATCAATTTGAAAATTTCTGGCATTATCAAACTCATAATTGGACAGGAAAAAAAAAAAAGCCAATACCTAACTCATACTCCTGTTTCCACTGAGTCAGCCACATGACTTGAATCTTGACAGACCTAAAATGAAGGTCATCAGAAATAAGGCTCACTTAAGGAAACTGAGGTGTGGGGCAGGGGAATGACTAATTACACCAAATAATGACTTATCAAGGGAAACCTCCTGGTCCACTTTTAATTCTCTATGTAATAAATCACTCATCTGGAGAATGAAAAGGATATTAATATACAAATCCAGTACTTTCATGATTCCATATACCCTAAACCATTACTAAAAGATCTTTTTTCCCCACAAAGACCAGAGCAGCACATTTGGAGAATGTTTTTTCTTTTCTAAAATGAATTTTCAGAGTTGGAAAAGGGTTGTGGGATCAACTGTCTAGTCTTACTTACAAGTAAGGCTGCTACTCCCAGAAAAGTGACCAGCCCAGGAGAGTAACATGGTAGGCTCTAGATTAATATGCACATCTCCTCTCAAACTTTTAAGTTTCAGAAACCTAAAGCTTCTAAATCTCTGCTTTCCCTACTGTTTTCTAACCTCTAGACCCTCTTGTATAATTGTCTAATAAGCATTCTCATCTGCCACCCTCATTTATTTAACAAACACACAGCCAGTGCTTTCCACATCTTCCTCCAGTGGTACTGCTCTACTACTGAGTCACACACACCCAAACTGAGAAACTACCATCACTTCCCCCTACCCCAACTTTTAGAGAACAAATCCACCCTAGTTCCGGATGGCTGGCTGACAGAGCAGATTGGGTCTGTATTTGCCCAACAGACCATCTGGAGCTTCAGATATGCAACAGAAGGAAGGAACAACTCAAACCCCTTGCCACTCAAAACTGAAATGCCTAAAGAACACTTGCCTGAGAAGACCACCGAGCTCTTTTTGAGGTCAGTCTTGGCACTGCCTTCAGCCTTGTCTCAGTTTACCTCTGTGGGGGAAACGATGGCCCTCTACCCAGGACAAGCCTCTTAGATCTTTCAACTTCCAAGAAAGCACGTTAGCCACTTCCCCAGCTCAGCCACTTGTTGGGCAGATGACCACCCAGCCCAATCTCCAGTTCGCTGTTACTTGAAATCCAGCTGTAAAATCCAAGTCACAGCAGAGTGAGTGTCTAAAGAACATGTGGGCCATCCATTCCTTTAGTGGGTCTAAACATTCTTAGATAAAGCAGAAAGCTCAATGAGCAGACCTCACTGGTTTGGCCCCTATAACTGCTTTTATGAAATCTCACTTGGGGTGATGCCACTGGTGCTCAGAGAGTGACATAAGAAACTTCTTGAATCCAGTACAATTCATCTCCATTCTCGAAAAATGTGAAGGGCTGGGCTTTTTTTGCTCTGGCTCAGCCAAACCTTTGGACCACCTCTAGCAAGTATTAATGGTATAAATTTCGTAAATTGTCCTCAACCCTGGTTTCACTGTGTTCTTCCTACACATGTCCCTCAATTCAGAACTCCTCTACTGATTGTATGTATATTTATCTGTGTAAGCTGCCTTAAATTCATTTCAAATAAGGCAGAATATAAATTCATTATGGCTATGATCTACTAGAAGGCTAAAAGGAGAATAAAAAAAATAAATAAAATAAAATTCAGATACCAAGACCCAAGTCAGATTCAGAGAAATCTGGAAATTCAGGAAAGCCAAAAAAGAACTATTCTGAAGATAAGCCAGGACTCCTTGGAAATACTTTAGGTCTGCATGTTCAGATTTCTCTTCTTTTTGGAGAAGCCACTTTTTTTTTTTTTTTTTTAAGATTTTATTTGACAGAGTGAGAATGAGAGTGAGAGACAACAAGCAGGGGGAATAGCAGGCAGAAGGAAAGAGAGAAGCAGGCTTCCCGTTGAGCAGGAAGCCCGATGCAGGGCTTGATCCCTGGACCTTGGGATCATGACCTGAGCTGAAGGCAGATGCTTAACAACTGAGCCATCCGGGTGCCCCTGGAGAAACCACTCCTGAGACAACTATTTTATGATCTGTTTGAAAGTGATGGAATCTAAATGCATGTAGGAAACATACTTCAAAGAAAACATCTACTTAAAATGAGGCTAATACCATAAATAATTCATGGACCAAAGCTGGATTCTCTCTTCCCCACAACTTTCTTTCCTGGGATTTTCATGCCTATCTTTTTCACACTAGGGGTGGGCAAGTATTAAGTCAGCACAGTAAGGAAGTGGGCTTTGGAGTAAGAGCAGGGTCAGAACTCAGGCTCAACCACTTACAGCTGTATGACTTTGAGCAAGTTACTGGACTTTACCAAGTTCAGATCCTTCCTCTAAAGCTGAGACAGGAGCAAGTCTCAAGGGTTGTTTTGGTGAAGATAAGATAATGTCATAAAGTAGCAACTATTCTGGTGCCTGGTACCCACCATGGGCTCAACACAGCATAGCTAAGAAATTCTAATCTGCTTAAACTGAGGCCTCGACCGTAAGTTAGGTTTGTTTCACCAAATAATGAAATGATGAAGTTTAAGGCAACATTTTTCCTTGAATTAAATGAATCTAAAGTAAACACCAAATTTAGAGGTAGGGGAAAGAAGCCGTGCATCCTATCCTCAAAAGTGACTGGGGGTTTCCTGTGTTGTTCTGACTTTTGACTCAAAAGTCAAATGAGATGTGCCTTATCTCTGATGTTATGCAATAAGAAACTATGTCACTGTGTATGTGGGAGGAAACTTCCACTCCACAAACATGGAGCCTGTGGCACAGGGACTGGAGGTGGGAGGCATGGTGGGCTGAGGACTGTATTCTGCCAATACTATAGCCTGGGAGAAAGCCCCCACTGCCCTCTTACAGTCTGAATTTTCTGGCCCTCTGCTCCCATTCTAAATAGGAGTTTACCACAAGGGCATGAAAGCATAACAGAACACTGACACCACCTTCCTGTCCCTTAAGATTTTTTTGTAAGCTGGGCAGCGTCTAAAAGTAAGTACCATCAGTTAGGTTTAGCACCGCTTTAGCACCATTTTTCTCTGCTTTGCATCAGATCACTTGCATCACTCCCTCAAGATTCTCTATGAAATCTCCATATAACTTAAAAACTTAGTCCTTCGACAGAGTCTCAGGAATTTCATCTGGTCCCAGGAATTCAGCTCAATAGCTATTTAACCATTCTGAACACCTATAAACTCAACTGAAGGACGAAGAAAAGAATAACAGCAACTCTATGAACCACTTTCTGCAAGGTAGAAGGTGTGGAGAAGTGAATCTGAGGCGATATTTGGGAAGAAACACTGCGGGGGGAGAAAGCCTCCATCAGCCAGCTCCCAGCAAGTGACAGAGCAACAGAGGACAAAATCAGAACCGTTAGAAGTCTGCTCCAGTGGCTAAGCAGGTGGCAGGGGGTGGAACACTTGCTGGGACAGTGTGGTCTCAGGAACCTTAGGGTCACAGAAAGACCAGGGATACCTGAGTGGGACAGAACTCCCAAATATCAGCATAGGGAAGCTGGCTGCAAAGAATGAGCCCAGGAGTGGGCTTTCAGCTTGGGGTTGCCATAAACCATAATCCACAGCACAGTCAGGTCACTGCTCTTCGAGGAGGGACTCAACAAATGGCAGATCCAGGGACACTCCCCTTCGTCCCCTGGGAGGAGTGGCATGGGAGTGCTGCTGCAGGAATCTGCTGGGTGAGCATGGAGTATGGCCGGAGACCAGGGAGACAGGTGAGAAGGGCATGAATGACAGCTTTCCTCTAAGGGTACACAGAGGAGTGAGGGCCCGAGCTCTCAGCTCCTCCAGGACCATTTTCATTCTTGTCTTATAAAGCTGCAAGGAAAGCTTTCAGGGAACAAAAGCCACAGAGAGCAAACCCAAGCAGATGACTCAGCCTGGCCTCTGGCAAGGGCAGTGCAATTCCACTTGGGGCAAAGACATTTGAGAATCACTGCAACAGGCTCCTCCCCAGAACATCAGCAAGAACATCCAGCCAAGACCAAGTTTACCCACCAAGAAGAACTGCAAACCTCCAGCTCTAGGGGAATTCAGTATATAGAATTATGGCTTTTTTACCCTGCTTCTTTAGTCTTTCAACTTTAATTTCTTAAATTTTCTACTTCCTTATTTTTCTTTTGGAATTGTACTTCTGTCCTTTTTCAACCAACTTCTTATCAATTCCTTTCTTAAAAATCTTTAATTTTCATTGTTACACTCATATGCCATGCATTCATTGTATTTAAACTGATTGTTGTATATATGTAGATTTTCTTTAAAATTTTGGGATGCAGATTCTTCTAACAGACCAAAACAGACCCAAAATCTAGTATGGTATATTCTATTCACCAGCCTGATCATATTCTTTTTTTTCCCCCTTTTCTCTTTTATCTTTTCCACCCGGTTGCAAGTCTCTTCTGTTTTATTTAATGTATATTTCTCTAAGGTCGTTGTTACCCTTTCAGGATTTTGTTCTCTTGCTCATCTGTTCTTCAACAAAATGACAAAACGGAAAAACTCACCTCAAAAAACAGAACAAGAGTCAGTACTGACTGCCAGGGACCTCATCAATATGGACATTAGTAAGATGTCGGAATTAGGGTTCAGAATAACGATTATGAAGAAACTAGCTGGACTTGGAAAAAAGCAGAGAAGACATTCGATAATCTCTTTCTGGAGAACGAAAATCTAACCAAGTAGAAATCAAAAAGGTTATTTATAAGGTGGAATTGAAAATGGAGGCTCTAGCTAGGAAAAATGAGGCAGAAGAGAGAATTAGTGGTACAGAACACCAAATGACGGAGAATCAAGAAGCTGAGAAAAAGACAGATAAACAACTACTGGATGACAATGGGAGAATTTGAGAGATAAGAGATACCATAAAGCAAAACAGAATAATTGGAATCCCCAACGATGAAGAAAGAGAGGGGCAGAAGGTATACTGGAGCAGATTATAGTGGTGAACTACCCTACTCTGGGGAAGGGAACAGGCATCAAAATCCAGAAGGCACAGAGAACTCCCCTCAAAATCAATAAAAATAGGTCAACACCCTGACATCTAATAGTAAAGCTTACAAATCTCAGAGACAGAGAGAAAATCCTGAAAGCAGCTCAGGACACGAGGTCTGTAAGCTACAATGTTAGAAACATTAGATTGGCAGCAGACCTATCCACAGAGACCTCGCAGGCCAGAAAGGACTGGCATGATATATTCAGGGTACTAAAGGAGCAAAACATGCAGCCAAGA
>NW_019154115.1:81847-125531 GCF_002288905.1 Enhydra lutris kenyoni
CACACATACACATGCACTCACACAGATTGTGTACACCCAGGGACCTACATATTTTCGGATCACAATGCTTTGAAAGTGGAGCTCAGTCATAAGAGGAATGTTGGAAATAACTCTAATACATGGAGGCCAAAGAGCATCCTACTAAAGAATGAATGGGTCAACCAGGCAATTAAAGGAGAATTTTTAAAATTCATGGAAACAAATGAAAATGAAAACACAACTCTTCAAAGCCTTTGGGATGCAGTAAAAGGCTTTGAAGAGTTGTGTTTTCATATCATTGAGAAAGACTTGTTAGTGCTATATACTTCCCCCTTTGGACATAGCATTAACAAGCCTTTCTGAAGAAACATGAAAGGTCTCAAATACATAACCTAACCCTACACTTAACGGAGGTGGAGAAAGAACAGCAAATAAAGTCTAAACCAACTAGAAGAAGAGAAATAATAAAGATCAGAGCAGAAGTCAATGAAATAGAAACCAAAACAACAGTGGAACAGATCAATGAAACTAGGAGCTGGTTCATTGAAGGAATTAATAAGATTGGTAAACCCCTGACCAGACTTATCAAAAAGAAAAGAGAAAGGACCTAAATATATGAAATAGAGAGATCACAACCAACACCAAAGAAATACAGACCATTATAAGAACCTGTTATGAGCAACTATACACCAACAAATTAGGCAATCTGGAAGAAATGGAAGCATTCCTAGAGACTATAAAGTACCAAAACTGAACTAGGAAGAAATAAAAAACCTGAACAGACCCATAACCAGCAAGGAAATTGAAGCAGTAGTCAAAAATCTCAAAACAAACAAGAGCCCAGGGCCAGATGGTTTCCCAGGGGATTTCTACCAACCATTTAAACCATTTTAACAGTTACATTGTGTAACTGTTTGAAAAAATAGAAACGGAACGAAAGCCTCCAAACTCTATGAGGCTGGTATTACCCTGATCCCAAAACCAAAGACCCTACCAAAAAGGAGAATTACAAACCAATATCCCTGATGAACATGGATGCCAAAATTCTCACCAAGATACTAGCCAACAGGATCCAACAGTACATTAAAAGGATTATTTGCCATGACCAAGTGGGATTTATTCCTGGACTGCAAGGGTGGTTCAACATTCACAAATCAATCAGTGTGATACACCACATTAATAAAAGAAAGAACAAGAACCATATGATCCTCTCAACTGATGCAGAAAAAGCAAATGCAGAACCGATGCTTTTGACAAAGTATAGCATCCTTCCTCGAGACAGAGTATAGCATTCCTTCTTGATTAAAACTCTTCACAGTGTAGAGATAGAGGGTACAAACCTCAATATCGTAAAAGCCATCTATGTAAAACCCACAGCAAATCATTTGCACCATGGGGAAAAACTGAGAGCTTTCCCCCTAAGGTCAGGAACATGGTAGGGATGTCCACCATTGTTAGAAGATACAGCTAACAATACCATGATCAAATCTTACATGGGGTACCTAAAATGTAAAAATGAGTGGAAGATCTTTTCTAATGTCAATGTCTACAAATAAAACTGAAACCTAGAAAACCACTGGGCCCCAGGGGCACTCTTACAGGTTGAGTTGTGCCCAGGAGAGTGTCAGAAGGAAGTGTTCGTAAAAGAGAAAGAATCACAGGTGTGAGGCAGTGTATGATGTACTAGCTACCCACCTCAAGCATTCTCCAGGAAGGAAAAAAAGCCCTGGCTCTTAAGCTCAAGCTTATGGAAAAGCAATCAGCAGTCCCTAGGCTGCCTTCTCCAGCTCTTCTGACTGTAGAAGGATGGGGGTCATAAGCTGCCAGGTACTGATTTCATACACAGAGCCACTTTACTGAACAACTTGAAGCCTTTAGGAAAGAAATGCAGACCACCTTAAGGTAGGAGTCTCCTCCCTTTATTACAATATGCTCTGCTGGGTTCAAAGGTGCCCAGGGGGAGACAGAGGAGATGTGAAGCAGCCACAGTTATAGACATTCCATCCTCCCTTCAAACTAAGCAGCTCTGCTCTGCTCTATTTGCTTTATTTTTATGTTGATACCCCATGTAAGATTTTATTTGAAAATGAACTGTTTCAAAGAAAAGGAAATGAACTGTTTCAAAGGAAAGATGCTGAACAACTTCCCCATTGAGAAGTATAAATAAAGTTTTCAACATAAGAACAGGAGAGGACATCACGGTATTATTAGCTAGGATTCAACAGGGAGTTACTTAGAGGAAAGCTATCAGCAGGAAGGAGGAGGGAAGGGACAAAAACACAGAAGATTTAAAAAAAAAAAAAAAAAAAGCAAGCAAAATTATGTGTTCTGTTCTGCCGTCAGTTCTCATCAAGGAGACACCGGGTCGGGGGTTGACCTTCAGTAAGCCAGTCTGAGCTGAGGCTGAGGACCTGTGCGGGAGCCCCCAATTTGTCCTGAAGTTAACTTTAGCTCATTGTAATTTTAAGATCTCCTCCTATGGGCAGAGACATGGAGGCCACGCCCCTCATTCTCAAAACCCAACATTTTAATCAGTGACCACATCCCATTGATTCACCTCAAAACTCTGTCCTGAATCCATCTGTGTCTGAAGACATCCACCTGCCATCAACTCTTGCCTTAACTACTACAACAGCTTCCTGTTTTTCCTACATCTGCTCTCATAATCCTCCAAATTGATGGCCAGATGGCAGCCAGAGGGGTATTATAAAAAGACCTATCTGATTCTGTCACTCTTTTGTTTAGAATCGTGGCTTCCCACTGCCCTTAAGTATATAAAATCCTTACTATGTTTTATGGGCATGACATGGCCCCTCTTTGCCTCTACAGCTTCACCTCACATCACACTCTCCCACTCCTTGCTATCCCCACTTCTCCAGACACACTAGATTTCTTTGTTTCACAAATGAGCATATGAATCCACAGCATTTCAATCCTGAAGGTACATTACCAGGCCCTTTCTATTTCCTGTCCTTGATCTTAGGCTACATTGCTCTATTTTTGTCAGTAACCTAGAAAGAAGGTAAAGACCACCTATAATACTCCTACCCATCTGAGGGACTCCTCCCTTCTCTAGTTCACTTCTTAGGGCCCTGTGCAAATGTCACTTTCCCAACACCCCACACTAGATTTTTAAGTTCTGTGGTTATATGTTTTCTAGCACCTCTGTGCTTCTACTTGGTATACATTTCACATCTGTGGTACTTCATTCAAAATCGGTCTGTTCTGCCAAACTGGAAGCTCCAGAAGGCAGGAACTTAATGTATTTCTAGAATCCCATACATACAATGACCAGCATATGGCATGCATGCCAACAGTTCCTAAATGAACAAACAATGACTTTTTCTGATGCTCTGGTGAGGTGTTTCTGCCCTTCTCAAGAATTAAGTGCTGGCCCATCCATATTTTTTTTTTCAATCCACAGACTTTTTTTTTTTTTTTTTTTAATTTTATTTATTTGAGACAGAGAGAGAAAGAGAACATGAGTGAGGGGAAAGGGAGAAGCAGATAGTGGGAGCCCCACAAAGGGTGACCCCAGGACTCTGGGATCATGACATGAGCCAAAGGCAGATGTTTAACTGACTGAGCCACCCAGCTGCCCCCACCACCCGAGACAATTTTTAACACAGTCCTTAGAACACACAGACCTTAGAACAACCTATGCCTCATTTTAAAAAATGTGCCACTTTTGGTAAGTTCAAAAAGAATACAGAACCTATGTATATGATATCATATATACTATGATCCTGGGTCAGACTATGACATCCCCTATACACAAGGTCTAAAAGAACTAGAATTCTCAAATGCAAGGTCCCTGTCTTCAGAGGTACTGCCAACTTCATGGGTGAACTGAGCCATTTCATTGCTTACTGTGGGCCTTCACAGATCTTCTAATCACTGTGGTCAAACACTATAAGGCAGAGAAAGACAAACTACAGCCCATGCACCAAATCTGTCCCCCCACTGCATTTTTGTAAACTTTACTTTTACTGGAATCCAACCGTTTATTTATGTATTGTCTATAGCTGCCTTTGTATTCCAATGACAGAGCCGACAGATGCAAATAAGACTGTAAGCCTAGCAAAACCTAATTTACTATCTGGCCCTTTACAGAAAAAGTCTGCTAACCCCTGTGAGATCCTACCATGAACAAGGTGCTTTCTGATATTACAGAACACAGAAGAGCTGTCCTAAGTATTTGGTGCAGGAATGCAGGCCAGGACTCTGTGGATGGAGAAGGCACATCCCAGGCGTAGCCTCCAACCACTACTCCCTGCCCACCTCAGATTCCTCCATCTTCTTGAGCACATAAAAGATAATGACCCGGGGCGCCTGGGTGGCTCAGTGGGTTAAGGCCTCTGCCATCGGCTCAGGGCATGATCCCAGGGTCCTGGGATCGAGCCCCACATCAGGCTCTCTGCTTGGCGGGGAGCCTGCTTCCTCCTCTCTCTCTGCCTGCTTCTCTGCCTTCTCTGTCAAATAAATAAATAAATAAAATCTTTAAAAAAAAAACAAAAAGATAATGACCCAAATTCAGAATACAGGAAATCTGGATGTCCAATAGTATATGAAAAAATAAAGATTATCACCCCAGTCGAAGCAAAGCTTCAATTTCCGGAATACCATCAACAGGATGAAAAGGATGCTTTGGAATACACCAAAATTGTTGACACAAACAGTTCTGGAAAGGATGCCAATAAGAATACTTCACAGTACAGAATAAACACGTGGCTGCTTTTCCCTTCAGTTTTGTGATTCCTATACTTTGCGCTATAATGCAAACAAGGTCTCAGAAATCTGTTAACTATTTTATCACAAAATGGATGGCTTATTTCACTCAAGATTTTGGCTCTTTCTTGTAAAATGACAAAACTAGGCCTCTAGCTTCGAGCAGTGCTTTGATCAGGACCTTCATTACCATGCCCAAGGTAGTGTGGGACAGAGGAGAGAATATGTGCTCAGGAGGTACCATCCTCACTTCTGAACAAAAAAGACACAGGTCGGGCAATACAACCTTCAGTAAGAGCACTAAATTAAAGGCCAAACAAGCCTGTCTAATGGAGTCCGATTTTTCCCAATCCTGCTCCTTCTGCCTCAGTGTTCTTGATTTCTGTTCTCTGTACCATCAGCACCCTGCTCTCTGAAGTACAAAACTCAAAGTTATCAGTGAGTCACCCAGTCTCCCTTCTCTCACATACCTAATCATCTGCTAATTTTCTCCAATCAATTTCCTACTCTTCATGCTCTGGTATTATTTCTTGCCTAGACTCTTGCAGGGGGCTCCTAACTAGTCTCCCTGCCTGCAGTATCTCCCCAATCTGGAGGGTCACATTTGCTACCAGACCATTCCTGCTTAAATGTTGCCATTTACTAAATACACTCCCTAGCCTGGCCTCACTGTGCCCCACACTTTGTTTACAAAAGTGAAATGTTTACTATCCCCCTTATGTGCTCTCATTACCTGGCTCTATGCCTAGGTTTCTGCTCATCATTTAGCCTAGCCTGTTACCACTCTTATCTTTCATGTTTCATCATCCTTCAAAGCCTTAAATGCTACTTGCCCCACTAAGCCTCCTCATTCTCCTGCCCACTGGCAATCCTTACAGCAATCTATCCAGACCTCTTTTGTAGATAGGCCCACCTAACTTTCTCACTTGGGTTATAATTACATATCTATCTGTCACACCCTTCCTGGAATACCACTGAGACAGAATCTGCATCCAATTAATTTTTCTAACCCTATGGACCTATCAATAAGCTGAGTGAAATTAACATACATTTCTCCATCATGAACCCAATGAACATACCCATCCTCTTGTCAGCATCAAACTGTATCTCTTCTTCCTTCCTAGTTCTAAATTTGCTGCTGGAATATTTCCCAAAATCTATAATAAGCAGTCTTGGATACTCTTTGCAACCACCCTACCGGGATATATATAAATGGCTCCCTCAAACCAACAACTCTAACCTCAACTCCCTCTTGAGTTTCAGACCCACAAATTTCTAACCACCAATCTAAGAGATCTGGTTTGCTGAGCACTGTTAACTTGACCCAGCCTCCCAAAAAAAAAGTCTCATTATAATATGACAAAGTCGGGGTGCCTGGGTGACTCAGTGGGTTAAAGCCTCTGCTTTCGGCTCAGGTCATGATCCCAGGGTCCTGGGATCGAGCCCCGCATCAGGCTCTCTGCTCAGTGGGGAGCCTGCTTCCTCCTCTCTCTCTGCCTGCTTCTCTGCCTACTTGTGATCTCTGTCTGTCAAATAAATAAATAAAATCTTTAAAAAAAAAAAAAAAATGACAAAGTCTCTCTGGTTTGGCTATATAGTCACATTTCCTCCTAAAATTCTTTCTGCCTTTGTAGTTAATGTTAGGTCAATTTAAAAGGCACAATCTGAAGTTTTCCTTAGAGAATATTTGGCATCCTTGATTTCGAGTCACTTTAACAACACAGGTTAACTCTGTTCTTCTGTTTATGTACCATGCAGTAGTCTAAGAGCCTTTGCTCTCTCAAGAGTTTATTTTCTTCACCGACAACACCCTGTGACAATTTCTAACTGGCAAAGCCACCATGGGGATTAGAAATAGCATGGAACTCAGGACCCAGCTTATGATGTCTCAGTATTAATTATCATTGTCCCCATTAGCCAAGACATGTGCATGTTCCTCTGAGATGATGCTTCTGAATGGGATGGTAAGAATACCCGAGACCTTTGTGGCCCTTTCACTGAATGTCCTTTTCCTGACCCCTGCCCAGTCTATTCTTCCACATACCACAAGGCCACACTGCAGATGGATCACTGTAACCCACTACAAAGCCTCCCTAAGGTACAGAGGCCAACGTTAGCCTACCATCTACAGAGCAAGGTATTTTGCTAAGTGCTTTACATAAGTCATTTCATCTAATCCTTACAACTCTGTAAATTAGTTAATTCCACTTTATAGATGGGAAACAGAGCCTGAGGAAAGTTAAGAAACTTGTCTTAAACTAGAAAGTTCGTAAGTAGCAGAACTAGGGTAGCTACAAGACTGCGTTCTTACCAGCTAGAGTACCCTACCTTACCCCAGACTAGTGGCTGAAACTTCCCATGCTTTACCTATACCTGTACCTGACAACTCTCTTCCATGTTATTGAGGCCTGCTGCTGCCAGCTGCTCATCTTTGCAGCCAATGACTCCTCCTTCTGTGCTTTTCCTCCCATCCCACTAACCACTTTAAGTCTTTCTTTTGCATTGTAAAGGACAGTTATATAAGTCAGTGTCAGTGTGTAGACTCCTTTTTTTTTCTTATCAGTACACCAATCACAAATTTTCTCTTCACTGCTATATAATTTTTTACTCCTGCGGGATTCAGTGCCATTTCAAATAATGGAGACTTATCTCTACAGGCTGGCTGACTGATGTATAAACAGGTCACCACTGAATATTTTTTATGCCAACAGACTTTTTTTTTATAAAATGAGTTAATGCCAATCAATTCATTTGCAGATGTAGATAAGAAGCCTTAACACTGTTCTGCTTGAGTAACTGCTTTGTTGCTACTATATTAAATTGTGATTTCTTATCAGATCCTGGAAATTAAGGTGACCCTTCACCTCTTCAAAATTGCCTCTCATGACCTGTCTACTCAGGCCAAGCTTCCCCTGACATTTCCTAGTAAACTCTTGTTTGACAGACTCTGCCTTAACTTACAGCTTTTCAAAAACATCAGGTTCACTATACCTTATCCCATCTTTCTAATTTCTTTTTTTTTTTTTTAAAGATTTTATTTATTTATTTGACAGACAGATCACAAGTAGGCAGAGAGGCAGGCAGAGAGAGAGGAGGAAGCAGGCTCCCCGCTGAGCAGAGAGCTCGATGCGGGGCTCGATCCCAGGACCCTGAGATCATGACCTGAGCCAAAGGCAGAGGCTTTAACCCACTGAGCCACCCAGGTGCCCCCCATCTTTCTAATTTCTAATTTGATCTAATTTCTAATATCTTTTATGTTAACTTTATCTTTTAAAAATTTTTTCACAATGCTTTTCATTACTGTAAAACAATGCTTTGAAAAACTTTTCAGAAAACAAAAGTAGGGCAAATGATTAAATATTCAAAGAGAAAGAAGTGCTTCAAAATTCAGAATTAAATACAAACACATTTATTATCAAAAGTATTTTTGAAGAATTTTTCATCTCTGGTTCTTTCAGGCTTTAACATAAGTAAAATAATTTTAAAAGGAAATTAAAAATTCTTTATAAAATTAAAAAGTAAAAAAAAAATTGTTCAGCCCATCAAAAATAGGTAAATAAATAAATAAGCAAATCAATTTTACCAAGAGTGTACTGCAGTAGCCTTTGCTTATCACTAGTGTGAATTATCCACATCTCTAGTAACCTGTATACTTAATTTAGACTCTCTCAAAGGAACAAACAATCAACAATTTGGGCAATTAACGGTAAATTACAGTGACTTACCTACTTCAGTGAGTTGATGTCTTTCTAGTGTTAAATTCTTTGGGTCCTTAATAAAATGAAAGGGTTGTATTTTAATTCCTTCAATTTGAGGGAATAATAGGGCAAAACCAGACTCTCCAATTTCTATTTCCTGAGGTCGATTGTTAGCTGATCCCATTGGAGTCACTAGGGAAAAGTTAAACAGTTTCATGAACAGATTTATTTATTTATTTATAAAAAGATTTTATTTATTTATTTGACAGAGAGACAGGCAGTGAGGCAGGCAGAGAGAAAGGGGGGAAGCAGGCTCCCTACTGAGCAGGGAGCCCGATGCGGGGCTTGATCCCAGGACCCTGAGATCATGATCTGAGCCAAAGGCAGACACTTAACCAACTAAGCCACCCAGGCACCCCTCAAGAAAAGATTTAATAAAAAGTGAAGTTTCATTTGGTAACACTTCATTTGATATGTATCTAACCTCATCTAGAAAACTACAGTGTGGGTAACCAAGATAATCAACAAGTTAAAAGTTGAGTATAAGTTTCTCAGCTTTCAAATTTTAGGGATAATGTCATAATGTCTGCAATCTACTTTCAAATGGTTCAGAAAGAAATTTTTTACAAACAGAAAAAAAGCAACTGTTGCAAAGTTTTTTTAAACTGGTGAATCTAGAAAAGGAAAATGGATGTTTACTATTCTATTATTCTTCAATTTTGAAGATTTGTTGAAGTTTTTCTAAATAAGAAGTTGGGAGGTAAAAAAATACATCAGGGCAATTCTACTTTTAAAAAGTTATCCTAAAAATACTGATAATTGTATAAAGTATACATATATATATATAAAACACACATACATACACACACGTACATATACACACAGATATATATGCACACATACACACAAAGTACTTTTATTACAGAATTTTTAAAAAAAGGAGAAATGGACAGGCTGATTCTAAAATATATGTGGACATGCAAAGAACCTAGATAGCCAAAACAATTTTTAAAAAGAACATCAAAACCTACACTAATCAATTTTTTAAAAAGAGTATCAGGACCTACAGAAATATGGCACTGGCTTAAGGATAGACAAATATGGGGCGCCTGGGTGGCTCAGTGGGTTAAGCCGCTGCCTTCAGCTCAGGTCATGATCCCAGGTCCTGGGTTCAAGCCCCACATCGGGCTTTCTGCTCAGCGGGGAGCCTGCTTCCTCCTCTCTCTCTGCCTGCCTCTCTGCCTACTTGTGATTTCTCTCTGTCAAATAAATAAATAAAATCTTAAAAAAAAAAAAAAAAAGGATAGACAAATATATCAATGCAACAGAATTAAATCCACAAACAGATCTAAAACATGCAGTCAATTATTTTTGACAAAGGTGCCAAGGCAATTAGAGGAAAGAAAAATCTTCAACGAAGGTTGATGAAATAATTGGATAAACATATGAAAAATATCAACAACAACAAAAAACCTTGAACCCTACCTTATGCCATATACAAAGATTAATTCAAGTTAGGTCACAGAACTAATATAAGAACTAAAACTACACAGTTTATAGAGAAAGACATCAAAGAATATCTTTGTCACTCTGAAATAGGCAAAGACATAAAACACCAGAAAAGAAAAAACATAAATAAACTGGATTTCACCAAAATAAATGTTCACTGGTCATGAAAGACGCTGTTGAGAGAATGAAAGTGAGAAACAGATTGGGAGAAAATATTTACAACACCTATACTTGTAAAGGTCTTGAATTAGAACATATAAACAACTCAAAAATAAAAACAACCCAATTAAAAAAAAATTCACTGAAAGACTTGGATACTTCACAGAAACAGATATACAAATAGCCAAAAACATCTGAAAAGGTGCTCAACATAATTAAAATCATTGGAGGAATTCAAATTAAAACCACCAAAAGAAGCCTCCTCATACCCACTACAATGGCTACAATGAAAAGACTCATTTGAAGACACTAAGTGTTAGTGAAGATATGCAGCCGTGAGCTTCTGAAACCCTCATTCATCCCTGGTGAGTATAAAATGGAACAACTCTGGAAAACAGTTTGGCAGTTTCTTATAAAATCCAGCAATTCCACCTCTTCCAAGAAGAACAAAACCAGGTCCACAAGAAGACTTACATAAGAATGTTCAAAACATGGGGTCCCTGGGTGGCTCAGTCTGTTACCCAGTTGACTCTTGATTTCAGGGTCCTGGGACAAGCCCCATGGGCTCCCTGTTCAGCGGGGAGTCTGCTTGTCCCTCTGTCCCTCCCCCTGGCTCATGCTCACACTCACTCTCAAATAAAATCTTAAAAACAAAAAAAAAATGTTCACAACAGCATCATTTCTGATAGCCAGGAATGTGAAACAATCCAAATCTCCATCAAAGAGTGGAAAAATAGTCTATTTATGTAACAGAATAATACTCAATAAATTCTTAAAAGAATTACTGATACACAGAGTAACATAATCCCAAAAATATGTTGTTAAAAATATTTATTCCGATTAAAAAAGCCAAGACATAAAAAGAGTATATACTGAATGGTTCCATTTATATGACATTCAACAAAAGGCAAACTAATCTATGGTCGCAGAAATCAGAACTGGGATTTCCTTTGCAGGCAGAGATCAACAGGAAAAGGACATGAACGAAATTCCTGAGGTAATGGAAATATTCTCTATCTTGACTGGGGTGTAGTATAGAGTATGCATTTGTCAAAACTCATTAAATTGTGCACGTCACTAGAGGTAAAGATCACCTTAAAAGGATAATGACCTCTGCACATATAAGAATGAACACTTTTTCTCAGACCTTAAGTGTTTTGAACCTAAAGAAGGAAGATGGGCCAGCAGCCAATAGCTGTTTTAGAAACAATCACTAAACTGTGGCCTAAGAAAAAGGAATCCAACCATCTTGGTCGAAGCGTTGTTGGGACATGCAAGGAACTGGCTCAAAGAAAGCACCTGGCTTCAGGGGAACCAAAACCAGTAAGTGTGTCCAAGAAAACACCAGCGGGAACGGGAATGGCATCTAATCCTGACAACAAGATCATAAGGAAACTCGAAACAGCCAAAGTTAGAACTCCTTCAGGGTAAGGCAAGCACAAAAGGAAGGCTTAAGGTAGACCTCCCACCCTCACAATGGGGTCCTCCCCAAGTCCACCCTCCCTCTCCTGCCTCCAACCCCCAGCTGAAATTTTAGAAAAGAAAAATGTGATTATGCTTTGAAAAAGCAAAAGTGGGTGAGGTGGAGAGGCCTAAGAAAATGATGAAGCTACTTTTCTATATAAGCATTTGCTAACAACTAGTAATGGCAAAACCTAGATCACTTGTTTAAGGAAAATTCAAAAACTAAAAAAAACATGGTTACTGTTACCATTTTTTAATCCAATGAGAAACAAAATGTGTAGTGATAGGCAGATGTAATAGTATGGGGGGGAGCTGATAAAGGGAAAGATTAAATAGTCCCTATCAACATGTATTTACCCTTATTCATTTGTAAACACTTGAAATCCTTTGTACTTCACCATATAAGAGACTCAAATTCAGATTAAAAGTCTCTCAGTGAAGATTAAAAATGCCAAGTATGGAGTACTACTGAGTGGAATAAAGAAAATCCTAATAGCTAACATTTACTCAATGATTTCTGCACATCTCTACTCTACTTTTCATGTGTTAATTCATCTTCATAACTTTCCAAAGATGGATTATCAATCATCTCCATTTCATGTATGGGGACACTGAAGTCCTCTGAAGTTAGGTAAGTCGCCCAAAGTCATACAGAGAGATACTAAGTACAGCTGGGATTCTAATCCTGGCACCTGAACCACTGTACCATGACTGCCTCAACAGAGTATCTCTCCCCCATGAGCTATAGAAAAGAATCAACAATAATAAAAACCAGTACAAATTCACCAGCAGCATACTGGGGAAGAAGTATAATTTCACACTATAGACTTCAAACCACGGTCTCCAAGAAGAGAAACAGAAGTTTCCTAGGAAGGTCTACTGTAGCTCCTGATCCCAGCTGTAACTCACCCTTGCCCACCAGAAATGAGGATGCTAGTTGAACTGATCAAAGTGAGAATGCTCACTTAATGCTTTCTAATTTGGAGAAAAGAGGATTTTAGCTTTCCCCTCTTATGAATGGCTCCCCAGAAAGATATGCATCACATTCAGTTTATTTAGATAGTCCTGAGACTGGGATTACTAACCACAATAACCTAAAGAACACTAATAGAAGTCAAATAGAATACCATGGAAAATACGACTAACTTTATGGCATTTTGGATGGCCAAAAATAAAAATGTGCTTTTAAGCTACAAGTAATTCACCAATCTATAGTACTCCACATTAATGCAAGGCAGGAAATCATCAAATTGGTATTTTCTCTCACCTACAATTCCTGGGGTCACAATCCCAAGGACTTGGCACTGTTTTGGGAATAGCTTCTCAAGGGCAAACGCTGCTTCCATAGTAGTTCTTTTCCTTGCTGTAATAATATAGTAGCAAAATTATTAAATGTTATTAATTTTAGGTCAAATCTGATTGTATGGGGGAAAAAAGCAAACACTGAACAAAATTTAAGTCATTTATATCAGAATGCTTTATAAGAAAGTCAGTGCGACACCTGGGTGGCTCAGTCAGTTACACATCCGACTCCTGATATCAGTTCAGGTCTGGATCTCAGGGTCGTGAGTTCAAGCCCCATGTGGAGCATACTTAAGAAAAAAAAAAGCTCAAAAACTTTGATGAAAGCAAATATTTTCCCATTTGGGGCCTATTTTTTAGTTTAAATTCCAAATCTGACCCTTAGCACCACTAATTTGCCTTTCTTGCTTGGTTTATATACTGTTTTTGTCCTCCTGTTATTAAATTTAGCAACAGCAGCAAAATTTTAACTTGTTGTTGTACTCTTTTTAGCTGATATTAGAGAGCATGACTTTTTCACTGCATAAACAAGTCACCTGGATTCAAATTAGACAGTGATAACCCAGGTCTAGCTCTGGGCCTCAGTGTGCCCAGCCTGGTACACTTGGTCTACTTCTTCTCTTAGCAGCGTCAAAAAGAAGGCACAGTATAACTTTGGTGTCCCTAAATGGGTCCCTATCACACAATAAAAGGCTTCAAAAGCCAAAATATACATCCTGTTTTAATAATAAAAAGTGCCTGGAAGATTAAAGTATTTCAAAATGAGAAACGTATCTTTCTTTGAAGCAGAAAAGGTCCCTCAAGTTTCAAAAACAATATATTCATGCATGCTATAGGGAGAAGGGCCAGAGCCTCAGAAAGTCAGTAACTCTCAGGACTAAGACAATATTTAACTCCAGAGGTACATAAGGAACAAAAAATCCCCAAACCTTTTCTTCTGAGATTTACCTCTCTTGTGGCCACGACACTCTTCCAGACTAATGAAAGTTTCTGAATCAGCCATGTAAAGAACTGTCTGTGGTAAGATGTGAACATTCTGCTAAGAAAAACAAAAACAAAAACGGAATTAGATCACACAAATACGTGAGTGCTCTCACGGTCCCTTAAAGTTTAGCCCTGGTCCAAACTCTTGTTGGCATACCCCCGCCTTAGCTCAATATTAGCATTCTGAGTCCAACAACTTCCCATTCATTTTTCATTCATGCTTCTACCTTTTCAGGTCATTCATTTGAGCTTCTATTTTTTCTTCTTCAAATCCAACTCATTCCAGCCTCATTCATTTTCACAGCTTAAACTCTTAGACAAAAACATTAAATGCCAGCAAAAGATGCAAAAACATTAAATGCCAGCAAAACGTGCTACTTGCTTTATTTGAATAGGCATCACAATCACAGGAAAACCTCAGCAACAAAGGGAAGGCATACAAACTGTACCATTCCACTTTTCACTGCCTACCAAATGAAACAGCCCAGGCCTTCGTTTCCACCTTACCATCTAGTTCCCTCCAGGGACCTTTTTGCTTACTATAACCCAGACACACACTACTGTACAGATTCTCCTACAGCTCTCCCTGTTTCGTACTTAAGATTATTTCCCCCAAGAGACCACTTAAAATGCCACCTCCCCTACAAAACCTTTTCTTAGACTCCTTCAGTACCCTGAATCTCATATGTGACATAATTTACATCTGTCATTCGTACTTGTACCTTACCTACACTTACGAGCTGGGCTTATTCAGACTCCTGTTTTCACTAAATGTCACATTACAGACAAGTGGCAAAGTGGCTGAATTAAACAAAAGGATGAACATATTTTTTTTCCTAAGCTGGTTATTTTCAAAGATTTTTATTGTCAAAATGGAATGAAGTACTCATATATAGCAAAGCCTCAATGTGATTAAATGGGGAAAAAAAGTTAATCCACTGTAATCTGGAGGAATGCCAAGATGTTTCAGAGCAGATTCCATATAGACAAACTCAAAAAAGATACTAAGACAGAATGATGACCCTGTGGTGGCTCCATACCTGATAATCTATGGATCTAGTTCCCAGGGCTCACACCCAGAATTTTTGAAGATATATAATTTGGTTACCAATTATTTAAAATTCCACATAATATTTACAGAAAATGTGGACTTCCAGATTCTTTTGAAAAACTACAGACATTTTAACACTTCGACTGCATTCCTCTTAATGGGGGCTAAATGCAGGCAAGCACTCCCTGATATGCCACGGCTTTACTGCTCTGTATGATGTTACCCTAAACCAACTTAGTCATCTGCCTAACCTTGGAGTCATTTGAGTTTGTGATATCTGGTATAAGGAGTAACGAGATAGGAAGTCTAATCCTGAGGTTTTATGATTCTGTCTTTTCCAGTACCCAATGAAAAGCAATTACACAGTCTTCCTAATTCTCATCAGAAGTACTGACAATGACAATCCTCAACAGGAAATGTTCTTAAAGCACAATGAGAGACAACTATAACCTCATTCCACCATTCAAATGGCAAGACATTTTATAAAATTTTTAGTGGACTTTAAAACCTTTCTAATAAAAAACCAACTTTCTTTATGGCTATAATAGTATCATGTCCACTAGGTAATGTGGCAAACACAAAAAAACCAGTATGATTTGGACAAGGTTTCCATGTTTCACATTAGCATTTACTACAATGAATAAACTTCTTTAAGGGCATTACCATATGAATTTTAATAATAACAATGATAACAGATAATTATTTCACTTACTGAAAATAATATCTCTGGTACTGCAGGTAATATATTAGATGCATCACCTTTATATTATTTAATCCTTAGAACAACTCTTTAAGGGTATGAAAAAATTCTTATTGTCTTTTCATGTTATGGAGATAGAACATGAAGCTCAGAGGGATTAGGTAACTTTTTCAGAGACTGGCAGCTAATATGCACTAAAGATGAGTTCATATTTAAATCTGTCTGGCTAAGGGCGCCTGGGTGGCTCAGTGGGTTAAAGCCTCTGCCTTTGGCTCGGGTCATGATCCCAGGACCCTGGGATCGAGCCCCACATCGGGCTCTCCGCTCAGTGGGGAGCCTGTTTCCCCCTCTCTCTCTCTGCCTGCCTCTCTGCCTACTTGTGATCTCTGTCTGTCAAATAAATAAAAATAAAATCTTTAAAAAAAAAAAAATCTGTCTAGCTAGAACAGCCATTATAGTGTCTAAACTTTTTTTAAAAATTATTTATTTATTTATTAAAACCCCGCTGAGCAGAGAGCCCGGATCCCAGGACCCTGAGATCATGACCCAAGCTAAAGGCAGAGGCTTTAACCCACTGAGCCACCCAGGCACCCCTATTGTATAAACTTTTAAAACTATATAAAAATATAAAATATAAAATATAAAAATAATACTTGCTGTGGTAAAAATTTAAAGGAAAAAAAAAAACACAAAAAATTTTAAAACATTAAAAAAAAAAGTCATACAATTCTACCCTGAGAGGAAACTTTTGCTAACATTTTAGCTTCCTTTCAATTCTTTGTTTTCAATAACTGAGATTATATTAAATATAATTTCATAATCTGCCTTCTTCACTTATGACATGAACATTTGTCACTAATATATCTTGCAGTTCATCATTCAGTGACTTTATTTCTAAACAGTAGGTTATTTTCAATTTCCCTTATAATAAATGATGCTGCAAAGAACATCTTTATGGAAGTCCATCTGCATTTTGAATTTCTCCAAATGACAACTCCTAAAACTAGACTGGGCAGGATTTGAGCCAAAATGCAAAGGAAGTTTTCTGCGAGACTACCTTTGGATACTGGCTACTCTGGGTCTGAGTCCTAGAGCCCAAAAAGAATAAGGAGAAAATCCACACGAGGAAGGTAGAAGCAGAAGACTGGTCACTTATGGGGCATTTGTCTAATATCTAAACATATTAAGAATGATGAGAGCCAGGTTTCTCACTGTATAAATACAACCTAAGAGAAAACTGGAAAGAATCCTGTGTTGGACTGGAATTAGATGTACTTGTACAAACTCATGAATTTCCATATATATAAGAATAGAGTTGTAAAGGTGTATGTATGTAATGGTGTGCGCACACACACACACATATATATATTCCTTGGCTCTGTTCCACCAGGCTCTGGAGCAGCAAACCCTTCAACAGTAGCAAACTGTCCAGATCTTGGCTTTTAAATACCGTGAAATACCATTCTCCACTAAAAGGAAGCAGAGCTTTTTAAAGAAATGGCTGATTCCAGGATTAAAGCAAACAAAAGATAAAATGAGCTAAGAACATCTTGCACCAGAAAGCAAGGAGGTGCCCAAAAGTGATGGGCTCATCTCTAAAAGACCCTGAAGCCAGCTGACGGGGCTCCTGACAGCCAAACTGGGGACAATTCGGATACCAAAATAAACACTGATAGTTAGAGATTATATTCCATTGACTAAAATAAGAGACTTAAAAATCTATACAGAAATAAACAAAAAGAATTGAAACGGGATAATTATGTAATTTCCAAGTATCTCCTCACAAAATACTTACTAATTACAGTGGAAAAGAGTAATTTTACAGGAGTGACATCTGGCATACAGCACCTTAATCAAATTATCAAAGGTACTAACACTAACACCAGTTAATGGGACAGAAATTAAAATTATATGCTACCTGATAGGATGAAACTAGAAGAGCACAGCATCACTTCTGTGATATTCCTGCCAAAAATACATAATCTGAACCCAAAAAACATGTTCTACAAAATAACCAGCCTGTAATTTACATACTTGTCAAAGTTGGGAAAGCAAAGGAAAACTTGAGAAATTGTTCCACAGGAAAAATTAAAGAAACAGGGGCACCTGCACTCAGCGTGAAGTCTGCTTGTCCCTCTCCCCTGGACTGCTCTCTCAAATAAATAAATAAAATCTTAAAAAAAAAAAAAACTTAAATGACAAAAACAACAAAAGATTCTAATTCGAATTATTTTGTTATGAGGAATATTACTGGGACAACTGGCAACGTCTGAAAGGATTCTGAGGAATGGATGGCAGAAATATATCAGTAAGAATTTCCTGACTCTGATGATTGCATTGTGAAGATGTAGAATATTCTTGTTTGTATGTAAGGCATACTCAAGTATAAGGAAGTGAAAGAACATCAAACTGATCATTTACTCTGGAACAGCTCTGTCCCACTGGCAAATGAGATACCACAGCCACACAGGCACCTGTGCTCAAGAAAGCTGCTCCTCTGATTCCACAGTTCAAGTTATTACCTCCCCAGGCTTTGCCCATCTTTTGAAATTGGGGGACCAGAGATACAATATCAAAGAGTACAGGACCAGCGGCTGAAATATTTAGGTTTAAGTATTGGTTCTTGCTTTTTAATGTGACGCTAAGCAAAAAGAAACCCAGCTTGCCTTCCCTGCCAAACAGTGACAATAATATCTGCTTCAAAGGAAGAAGGTAAAGAGAAGGTCCTCCACAGCGTTATTATAGTAGTAAAAATCTGTATACACAAAATGTCTAAGAACTGAAGAACGGTCAAACAAATCATGGCACATCCTTATGTGTTTATAAAATCTTTTCATGTCACGAGAAAATGTTCCGTAACTCAGAAAGAATAGGGTCACACACAAAATAGGGATTCAAACGAAAAAGACTGAGTGCGCAAAGCCTGACCCAACAACCCCGCAACGAACTGTGCACGATGCGGCTTACTTGCCTCAATCTCCTCCGCTACCACGCGGACCAAGCAATGCTCCTCCAGGTGGCCAGCATCCGCCAACCCCGCGGAGATCCAAGTCACACTCCGATGCGTCCGCAACACTCGACGAACACACTCCCTCCATAAGCGGCACACGCTGGGGGCACAAACGCACAAAGGTTGTGAAGGGACGTTCATTTCCCTCTCCAGCCGCTCACGGAAACTCCCGTTAGCCCAGCAGGAGAGAGACTCTTGCGGGATCAAAAATCCCAGAGCGGGTGGTGTTGGGGACGCAGATTCAGAGGGAAACCTGGGCCGGAGAAAACCTTAGGGCGCACCTCGCCCCTGCAGGAAGAGTCCCCGAGACAGGCACAGGGGTACGGCAGGCGTACCTCGCGGGTGGGGGCATCACTTCGGGGGAAGAAAAGGGAGCCATGGGACAACGTGGGTCCCGATGCTGTCTGCCCGCCCAGCCAGCCAGGGCAAGCCCGAAGCATGACCCGAACTAAGCATCCCGCCTCCTCTCTCCTCACCCGGCCACCCGCAGCAACGCCTTGGCGGGCAGGAAGGTGAGGACACGCTCCACCACCTCCGCTAGGTTACCCAACACAAAGGTACTCTGTGGGTCCGCGGAGGAGCCTTGGCGATCACCACCACCATGATCACCACAGCCACCCACCACCTCCATTCCTCACCAACCCGCCGAGCAAACACTACGGCGACTCGGAAGGCACCGCGAGGCCGGCTCAAGACCTCCCAGCCAGCACGCACTGAGCAGGCGCGCGTACGCCACTTCCGGCCGGTTGGGGGAGACCGAGAGGTGAGATCCACCCACGTGACTCCAGGCCCAGCGGTTTCCTGCGTAGGTCTTGCGGGGGGGGCGGGCTGGCGCTCTGACGTGGTGGGTTCGCGTCTGTGGGTCCTCCCGGTACTTTCCATGCTCCCCGCGGGCATAGATGATCCTCTCGGTACTTTCCACGCTTCCTGCGGGCACAGATCCTCCTTCTGTGCTCTCATTGTACTTGCAGCTCTGTATTCCTTGTCGGCACAGAGCTTTCTCTGATTCTTGAGTTCTAGGAGGAGACTGGGTACTATTTGTCCGTCTGTACAATTGTTGTTGTTCAATCTTTGAACGGGGAGTATCTGCTTTAAGAATAACTGGCTAAGTGTGTGGAGATGACCACCTATATTCAACACCTAGTGAATGTAGCCCTCACGCCTTGTGTGAGACGACATAAATACCACCTACCACTGCTGTGAAAACTTGCACCAAACTACACTAGTTCCTCATAGTAGCATCAGAGTCACAAGGGAATTATTAAGTTTACGCTTAAAAGTTTTTTGGAAAAAAAAAAAAAAAGTTACTTGACAGCGCGCACAAGCAGGGGGAGGGGCAGAGGGAGAAGCAGACTCCCCGCTGAGCAAGGAGCTGGGCTGGACTCCAGCTGGATCCTGGGACGCTGAGATCAGGAGCAAAACTGAAGGCAACTGGACAAATGACTGAGCCACCCAGACGCTCTTGGCCTAAAAAGGATTATTGAAATACAATTAACTGTTATATTGGTTTCAGGTTTATGATTTAAGAATTCTGTATGTTACTCAGTGGTCACCAAGATCAGTGTACTCTTTAATGTTCATCACCTATCTCCCTATGACCCACCTCACCTCTGGCAACCACCAGTTCTCTGTATTTGAGTCTTTTTAAAATTTGTTCCTTTTGCTTAAATTCCAACATGAGTAAAATCACATGGTCCTTGTCTTTCTGACTTATTTAGCATTATGGCCTCTAGGTCCAACCATATTGTTGCAAATGGCAAAAGATTTCTTGTTTTCTGGCAGAATAATATTCTATTGTATATAAATACCGCTTCTTTATCCATTCCTCTATCAATGGACTCTTGGGTTGCTTCCCTATTATGGCTATTGTGAATAAAGACTACAATAAACAAGGGTGCGTATCTTTTCAAATTAGTGTTTTCATTTTCTTTGTATAAAGAATATATAATACCCAGTAGTAGAATTACTAGATCAGATGGTAATTCTATTTTTAATTTTTTGAGGAACTTCCATACTGCTTTCCACAGTAGTTATACCAATGTACATACCCACCAATAGTGCACAATTGTTCCATTTTCTGCAACACACTTGTCATTTCTTGTGCTCGTAATTTGAGCCATTCTGACAGGAATAAAGTAATTATCTCACTGTGGTTTTATTTTGCATTTCCCTGATGGTTAACATTGAGCATCTTTTGTCTGTTGGGTTTTGGCACATTCTCAACTCCAGGCCTACTGAATCAGATTCTGGCATCAGGGCCCAACAGTCTGAGTTTAACTTTTCTGTGACTTATGCTTTCTTGTGATTTTGATACAAGCTCAGGTTGAGAACCAGATAGAAGGAATGTAAGTACAGCATACACTGCTGTATCCCTATTTAACATCTATTTCTCCTGCTGCTTCCTTACTAACAAAGCCCAGATTTGATCTCCATCTTTTTCTTTTTTAAAGACTTTCATTTATTTGACAGAGAGAGTGAGAACAAGCAAGCAGGGGGAGCAGGAGGCAGAGGGAGAGGGAGAAGCAGGCTCCCCGTTGAGCAAGAAGCCCGATGTGGCACTAGATCCCAGGAGGCAGGGATCATCACCTGAGCTGAAAGCTGTCACTTAATTGACTGAGCCACCCAGGTGCCCAGATCCCCAACTCTTGAAGGTAAACATTTAATTGATCTAAACTAGTGGATCTCAAACATTGTGGCCTCAAGACTCTTACAATAAATAAGACAACCCCAAAGAGCTTGTTTATGTGGGTTATGTCCATTAATATTTGCCATATTAAAAATTAAAACATTTTATATTAATTCACATAAAATAGTAAATCCAGATTAACAAAGATTGACAAAATAAAATTTTCGTGAAAAAATAACTATGCCCCCAAAGAAGGCATACAAAATGGCTAATAGACATGAAAAAATGTTCCTCATCATTAGCCATCAGGGAGATCCAAATCAAAACCACCTTCCACCAGTTAGAATGGCCAAAATTAAGAAGACAAGAAACAAGTGTTGGAGAGGATGTGGCGAAAAGGGAACCCTCTTACACTGTTGGTGGGATTCAAGTTGGTGCAGCCGCTTTGGAAAACAGTATGGAGATTCCTTAAGAAATTAAAAACAGAGCTACCCTAGGACCCTGCTATTGCACTTCTGGGTATTTACCCCAAAGATACAGATGTAGTGAAAAGAAGGGCCATCTGTACTCCAATGTTCATAGCAGCAATGGCCGCAATCACCAAACTGTGGGAAGAGCCAAGATGCCCTTCAACAGACAAATGGATAAAGAAGATATGGTCCACATATACAATGGAATATTATGCCTCCATCAGAAAGGATGAATACCCAATTTTTGTATCAACATGGACGGGACTGGAGGAGATTATGCTCAGTGAAATAAGTCAAGCAAAGAGTCAATTAATATATGGTTTAACTTACTTGTGGAGCATAAGGAATAACATGGAGGACATTAGGAGAAGGAAAGGAAGAGTGAATTGGGGGAAATCAGAGGGGGAGATGAACCATGAGAGACTGGACTCTGAGAAACAAACTGAGGGTTTTGGAGGGGAGGTGGGTGGAGGGTTAGGTGAGCCTGGTGGTGGGTATTGTGGAGGGTACATGGAGCACTGGGTGTGGTAAATAAACAATGAATCTTGGAACACTGGAAAAATAAAATAAAATTCAAAAAAGATTAACTATGCCCCCCTTCATCCAATAGTGAAGAGTTGTGGCATCACTTTACATTTTGCAAACCTCTAATTTCTGGCTTAACAGAAGACAGCTGGATCTGCTTCGGAATTCCATCTGTTGTACCATTTCACTGTGTGGCCTCTGGAAAAGTCCACTGTACACTTGTAAGAAAATGCGAGTGAAAATGGCAAATAATGCTTTAGCAAAATAATTTTTACCTTAAAAACCTCCCCCCTGGCACTAGGGGTCTCCAGAGCTCCCCAAACATACACTGAGAACCACTTGTCCAAACTAATCATGATTTATTCTTTTCATCAGCCATTAGTTTAAGGGTGGACACAAGCCCCAGTTCTAGCCAAGGAAAAGTGAAGAATAATATGCTTGGGCAGGCAAGGGAGGCTTCTAAAAGACAAGACCATTATCTACCTCTGGACAGAGTAACACGGTTACAACATCCAGACATAACATTAAATACAAAGATGAAGCCAACATGGAAAAATCTCAAAGCATCATAGCAGAGGCCAGATGTGTCAGGCCTGGAGTTTTCTGACTTCAGGACTTCTTGTGAGATAACTTGATACTTTCGAGTAAGGCCAAGGAAATACTAAAGAAGGAGCAGACTATTATAACTGAGGAAATAGGGACAACTATGGAGAAAGCAGCACTTGGATTTATATTAAGGAATGAGAGTGGGAGAGGGAAAAGGTTGAGGGAAACCTGAGTATACCAAGTCTGTGCACACCATTTCTAGGTTCTCTAGCTTTCTCTTGTTAAATCAATCTGCCTCTGTTCCTCTCAACCCTCTCCTCACCCCATCCCACCATATATAAATCCTATTTTTAAAAAATTCACTCTTGGCTTCAGGTGTTTGTAAGTTCTATTATCTCTTATGAGGGAAAAGTAACAAAGCTATTTTTTAAATGGTTCTTTATTCATAAACTTGATGCAAGTTTACAAAATTTACTGTACATTGCCAAATAAATCTGCAATGAAAAATAAAACCCCAAAAAAACAAAGCATGCCAAATGTGCAGCTGTCAATCTGTTAACCATCAGGATATTAAAGAATTCAATAATGTATTCAGTATTTAGCCTTAGGTTTAAGGAACTTTAATGCTTTAAAGAATTCTGCCTGGTCACTTATTATCTCAGCAACTGGCAATCAGAACTTTATACAAATGTAACCAAGTAAACAAAAATTCCGGAAAATTTTTCTACTGTCCTCTTAACCAAAATAGAACAAAAAGAAATTAAACACACACAATAATGCAGAAGTGCCAAGTTTCTCTGATGTGGTTTACAAAGTTAAAAATTGAAACTTAGAGAAAATGCATAGGAAACACTTTTGAATTTTGTAACTTGTTTGTGCAGAAAATGTGCTTCTGGATTTCATTTTAAAAGTGCTTAATAACTAGAATTTACTTTTAAATCAAACTTGGGTATACAAAAAAATCTATCATCAACCAAACAGGATTGATTCAGGTAAGGCAATAAAATGGAGGTACACTGATTTGAGTCAGGTTTTATAAAAGAATGAACACATGTAGAGTTCCTATTAGTCTTTCAATGCAAAAGCCATGGTTATGACTATAGCAAAAATTTTTTAGAGTCTCCAAATTAGATAACTTTCTGTACATCACTGGGCAGCTTTTGCTCAAGGATTCTTTGTGCCAATCACTTTACAAGTTTATTAGTTTAAAAATGATTGCAACATCCCGTTAATAAAATGGAAACGTAAAATAAAATGATTTAGTATTTTAAATAACTTCAAGCTCTATACTGCAGTTCTTCATAAGAAATACTGAACCAACAAGAAGGAGATTCAGCCCAGCAAGACTCTGATGCCCCAGTGGAAATTACTACTTAATTTACACAGCCTTGCTTTGCTTTGCCTAAAGAGTACAAGTCAATTAAGAGCATATCTTCAGGAAACAATTCATCTCTTCACCTAGCCATAAAAATGTTTAACAATTTAATGACTAGGCTTCCTGTCATTATTTTGGCAGTATCAAAAAATGGTTTTAACTTGAAAAAGCTACTGTGATTTAGAAGACCTTAAATTTTCTAAACCAATATTAAACATCAATTAAACTTTTATTGACTCTAAATGGAACAGTATGTTGCAAGTCCTCATAACATATGAGCTCAATATGGGAGAGTTATCATATTGTCACAACTTCTGTAACCTGATGCTGACTTGTCTGCTTAACAGATTTTTCAAGAAAAGGAGATCATGAGTGGCCAGTATGTGTATTTATCACAAAAAATACAGTAAAGGCCCCACTGCTCAATCCAAGATACCTAAAATGATCAAAATGAAAAGGCCATAACTCATACAGGATATCAATTGACAGATTATCCACTAAAATTATCTATTAGCTAATGTCTTCGGTACTGCTGTTAAAGGGGGCACTCAAAGCTTGTGTCTGCATGTTGGAAAGATTTTCTTTAAAGCAACATTGGTCCAAACATATGTCAGTCAACATATTTAGCCATCTTCCTTTGGAGGGGTGTACCAGCCTGAAACACAATGGGAAAAAAAGTTAAAATACCTTAAATCAACTAGGAGAAATGGCATTTCATTTAAGGTTATAGCTACTTTCTACTTTCTCTACTCATATTTGTCTTGTTTAAACCTGTCGTAAAAATTAAACTTACACTTGAGTTGGTAATACAGCATTTCGATATGTGCACAATATAAAAGTTACTTTCTATGAATAATCTGTATTTGAGTTTCCAACATAAAATTTCTATAGTAATCGAATTTCTAGCTAAAGATGATAGCATGGAACAAGAGCCTACAAGCTCGGTTTTATCTATTTCAATTGTGTAAAAATAAACCTCACTAAAAATAACTATCCCTCAAACCAAATGCTGGCATTTTAAAGTAAGAAGAATCTTGATTGTCAGTAATGCAACGATACCATTTCACCAGTGAGGAAGTCATCTCAGCAAGTGCAGTGACTATGCCTAGGATCAGAGTTAGCAGCAAAAACCAACCTAGAACCCATTTCCTGATTCTGAATCTACTGCTCTTTCCCCAAAGCTAAGCTTATACACACCCACGCTTTCTAAAATACATTTCCATAAACATTTTTGAATGCTGACCACAATGTTTGCTTCAACAAAAAATAAATAAAAGAGAAGAAAAAATGTGACTGTTTCCCAGACAACAAAAATCTAAGCTTTCTATAGAAAGGCTAATTAAATGAAGTACTGCTTAGCAATGAAATGGTCATTGGAACAGTATGAATATACCAAGAAATATGGAGCATCCACATGGTTACGAAGTACTATACAGGTACCTGTGGATCTCCTAATTTAGTGTGCTGTGAATTATTATTATGAAAACCCAGTCTTGCCCTCAGGTTTTATCATTTCCTTCTTCAGAGGCCTGAACTGTTTCAAGTATTATTCTTTCAGAAATAGTCACTGAAAAAGTAAAGAGTTTGCTTTGTGATTAAAATAAAAGTGAGCAGAAAGCACAGATATTAAGTCACAAGCTACCACATTTCTAGTAAAGAACACTTTACTGTGAATACTCTCCTTAAAGAAAACTAGTTCTTATTTATTTACTCTGCACAAAAAAGCATCAGTTTCACTACCATGGCTATAATCAATATCTTGTCAGCACTTAGTTACAAAGCACCATGCAAATGCACTATTCTTTTTCCTCACAAGTTTGGCAAGACAGATATGCTTTTTTAGAGATAAGGAAACAGAAGCTAAGAGGTAATGGGACTTGCTCAGAGATGCAGAGCTAATGAATAACACAAATGGCACTTGAAAAATCAGTCTTCTAATTCCAAATCCACCTCACTGTTAGAGACAATAACTCAAAACATGCATTGTGAATACAAGCAAAATTTAAAGCAGAATAAGGTTTATGACAGATATTTTAAGTTTTTAAAACTTACAACTCAAATACTCTTAAGTGTATGTATACATGCTGAAATTAGAACTATTTTTACTTGAATAAATAAATATGTGTAACCGTCAAAGAGCATTAAGTAGTCTGAAGATGTTTCAGAAACAGCTGGTTCAGGATCCTGATTACATTTACTCAGTATCAGCAAGAACTCCACCTGTACAATTGCCCTTAACTCAGCTCCTATCCTAATATCATACATTTCAAATGAGTAAAGTGATTCATTCACTAATCTACTGAAAAATCTTGACTCTGACTCAGGTTCTCAGTCCAAGTATTTAGGATACAAAGATTTTTGTGTGCATCCTCAAGTTAAGTTAAACTTTTTCACTGTGGTAACAGTACTTTGAGAAATTAAAGCAAAAACAAAAACAAATAGGGTAAGTTATCAATAGTATCTTATATAAAACTTCTATAAATGGTAATAAATACTTATTGAATTAAACGTACCATTTTTCTCATGTATCTGTACAATGGAATTATAGGACTGTTGGGCTCTTGCCAGATTATACTGATTCTGAAAGAGAATTATACATTTTAAATAAAAACTGTAAGTAGATGAAAATCACTGCAAATACTTTATGGATGCATCACCACTATGCTTAAAAGAACACATGAAACTGAATTATATTTCCATTTCAAAAATAATTTTCACTTAGAACCCTCACTTCTCAATTCCATTATTCTCTACCACTTTAGAGGAACAAAACCAAAGTTGTACTACAATAAAAATCTATTTATACTTAATTCATTTTTATAAATCCTCTTACCACTGGACAAGTATAAAGCTTTATAGTTCTAGCACCCCTTTCCACTGATGAATCAAGGTAAAGAATGCTATTTGGACATGAATAAAACGCTAACTCTCTTCCTTGTAACTTCCACCCAAAAAACAACAACAACAAAAAAACAAAACCAAAAACAAAATCTGACCTTTAGGTAAGGTAACCTTAAGCTTTAAGGACTATGTGTATCAATGACATCTTTTTATTTTTTTAAAGATTTTATTTATTATTATTTATTTGACAGACAGAGATCACAAGTAGGCAGAGAGAGAGGAAGGGAAGCGGGCTCGCTGCCTAGCAGGGAGCCCGATGCGGGGCTTGATCCCAGGACCCTGCGACCATGACCTGAGCTGAAGGCAGAGGCTTTAACCCACTGAACCACCCAAGCACCCCATCAATGACATCTTGAGTTAAAAATCTAATATCATAAGTGGCACTGAGGCATTACTAAAGGAGTCCTCTTGTACTAAAGGAGTTTCTTGTATCTACTTAAGATTATATAAGTCATGTATAGCTTATTGTTATTAGCCACCATACCCTGCTTTTCCTCCCAACAAATGGTAGGTAGCCTGCTACAGATACCGTTCTACCCCTTTTCTCACTTAACGTATCTTGGACCTTGTTCCCCCATCAGTGTGCAAAAAACTTAATCTGTTTTTTTAAATCATGAAATATTCCACTGAATGGAGAGTCAAACATTTTATTAATCCCCAAATGGTGGACATTTAGGTTGTTTTCAATATTTTGTTGCTACAATGTAACCGTGAGCAACTCTGCAGAAGTATTTCCAAAGCACTGGTTAAAAGTCCTTGAGTTTCAGAACTGCTGGGCCAAAAGACATACATGCCTTTGTAATCTTGAGGTGTTGCTAAAATAGCCCTCTACAAGACTGTATAAATGGGCTTGCCTACCTGCTATGTGTGAGAATGCCTCTACATGGCTTCACCAGAGTGCTCTTATAAACCTTTGTTATTTGTGACAAAATCAGAGGTGGAAGATGAACATAGTGTGGGTTTGATCGCATTTCTATCTCTGAGGGAGGCTGAGTTTATCTCCAAATGTTCAGAAGCCATTTATTTCTATTTCTGCAAATGGATGTTTTGTAACTTTTTCTTTTTCTAGAGTGTAGCCTTTTTCAGTTTCTAAGAGCTCTTTAAAAATAGTAAAACCCTCCCATAATGTATCTGAAAAACATAACACATGCCATAATGCTATCTCCAAGCTAATGAAAAGTAGTGTTTTTTAGTTGGTCTATATGTTCAAAGGACAAAAATACAATAAAAATAGATTATATATGACAAAATACACATAAACTGAAACTTGCAAATGATCAAGAAGCAGTCACTTCCTAACCCAACTGCCCACCTACAAGATAGGAAGAGAAAAATAAGAACATTAGCCTTCCCCACTCTCAGTTGTCAATAGCATGATCTTCAATTACTAGTTTAAAGAGACTGCCAATGCAGAGGCTTTCCCCTAACAGGGAGTTAGCCCCTTCTGTTTTCTACTTCACTGACCTTATTAACCCCTTCTTTCTACTTTCTTCCAGCTTACTTGACTGTCCTTTCTAACACTAGGCTAGAGGCTTGGTTCATTTTTATTTTTTTAATGGATTTTAGAGCAAGGAGTATTCCCTCTGAGCTCTCATTTAATTTCCAGTATGCAGTGATTTCACTATTGCTGTTCTCTAGCTATTCTGTAGTTTTCATTTCAAAGCCCCAGTAAGGGCTATTTCAGTTTTGTAATTCCACAAAAGGAACATTTGTTTTCTGATTTTGTTATTATAGTTTTTAATTTAATTAGGATTGGAGAATGACATCTGTCTTTTTTCTACTTTCAAAATTTGAAGTTTTCTTCATTGACCAGGATTAGTTTCATGAATGTTGCAGACAGAGAGAGAGAGATGATAGAGAAGGAAAGAGGGACAGAAAGAAAATTTTAGTATTTCCATTATGGTTCAGTTCTAAGTATTTTTAAATTTTTGTATGATTTTTTTAAAGATTTTCTTTTTTTATTTGACAGAGATAGATAGCTAGAGAGGGAACACAAGCAGGTGGAGTGGGAGAGAGAGAAGCAGACTCCCTGCTGAGCAGGGAGCTGGTGGCAGGCCTCGATCCCAGGACCCTGGGATCATGACCTGAGCTAAAGGCATTCAAAGATTTTTTTTTTTTTAATCATGATTTAGAATTGTGTTTAATTTCCAAATTCATGTGCATTTTTTATTAACTTTTCACTACTGCACTACTGACTTTTAACCTTAATTGCATTATATTCAAATTCC
This sequence comes from Enhydra lutris kenyoni, assembly GCF_002288905.1. Taxonomy (NCBI): domain Eukaryota; kingdom Metazoa; phylum Chordata; class Mammalia; order Carnivora; family Mustelidae; genus Enhydra; species Enhydra lutris. The sequence goes on from NW_019154115.1 coordinate 111,103, forward strand.
ATGGCTTATTTTTAAATATGAATTTATGATTTTTCCCATATTTCATAAATGCTTGGGAAAGATGTAGTGCCTAACTATTGGGCACAGAGTCCTACAATTGTCGATTAGACCTAGCTTAATTTGTTATTCAAATCTTCTACGTCTTTCACATATTTAACTTACCATGAACAAGGTACATTAAAATCTCTCATTATGATGGTGACTTTGTCAATTTCTCCTCTGGTTTCACCACTTTTAAGTATAGTAAACAGATGATTATTACTATATTTTTTTTTATTTTTATATATAAATTTTATTTATTTATTTATTATATATAATAAATTATTTATATATATATATATAAAATAGTTTTATTTATCGCATTTTTAACCTATATTTTGATGCTATTTTAATAAGTAAAGTAAGTAATTATTACATCCTCCTGGTGATTGACTTTGATCATTAAGGAGTCTATAATGCTTCCTGTTCGAAAATTCTACTTAGATACTATATAGCCATGTCATTTTTTTTTTTTTAGTGTATACTGGCATATATTTATCATCTTCTCTCCTTAAAACAACAACAAAAACTTCTCAATCTTTTTCTAGCCTCACAATTTTTTTTTAAAAAGATTTTACTTATTTGAGAGAGAAAGAAAGCATGTAAAAAAGAGAGAGAACATTAAGTGGAGGAAGAGCAGAGGAGGAGGGAGAAACAGGCTCTTCCCTGAGCAGGGAATGTGATAGGGGGCTTGAGCCCAGGACTCTGGGATCATGACCTGAGCTGAAGGCAGACACCCAAACGACTGAGCCACCCACATGCCCCTCTGGCCTCACAATTTAAACATACTTACTAGAAACTGCTAGATTTTGTTTTATTAACTCAATCTAACTGGTAACTTCAGTCCATTTATACTTGTGACTTGCCTTTACCACCTTACTTTCTGGTTTCTATTTCTCTTGATTTTTAACATAATTTTATTATCTATGCCTGGAGTTCCAATAAGACTTTTTTTTTTTAAAGATTTTATTTATTTTACAGACAGAGATCACAATAGGCAAAGAGGCAGCAGAGAGAGAGAGGAAAGCAAGCTCCCTGCTGAGCAGAGAGCCCGATGCGGGGCTCGATCCCAGGACCCTGGGATCATGACCTGAGCTGAAGGCAGAGGCTTTAACCCACTGAGCCACCCAGGCGCCCCGCCAATAAGACATTTTAGACCTCAATTTGATCATCACCTCTCAACTTCTACCATAATGTTTATTCCCATGTTCTTTTCTGTACGACACTATGATTTATTTCTTCTAACCAATTAATTCTCCCTTCTGATACCTAACCCATCTATTGTTTCTGATTTCAACTATATTTTCATTTCTGTAAATTCTATTTCATTCTTTTTCAGATTTGTCTCATTATTCCTGATGGTCTCATTGTTGGAACAATTTTAGGATACTTTTTTTCTTTTTTTTTACATTATGTTTTTCACATAAACATTTTCTCATAACTATAATATCTGAAGTCTCTATTCTGTGTGTCTGATTATTCAAAACGTAAAGTCTTTGGGAATATATATCTCATTTATTGTTTCTACCCATTCTCGTGTACGCTGGCTTGTTTGCTTGTGATCCTTCATAAATTCACATGTGCTTGATCTTAACTTTTAAGAATCCTGTAGGTCTAAATCAGAAAAGCTTTCCTCAGAAAAGTATTTATGTCTGCTTCTGATGAGAACTGTGGATACAACCAACTTGAGAGCATTTTAGCCTCCTTGGAGAATTTCAAGATTACATAAGGGTCTCACATTTGTCTTACCAATCTCACTCATTTATAAATAAAAGACAGTACAGGTAGCACCTCCCCATCTCCCTTAAAGAAAAACTAAAAACCAGATCTCTCATCTGAATGGGATCACTCACCAGAGTGTAAAAACTTGATGTCTTACTACATAATCACTCTACTGACATGTTTAATACACATAAAATATATACATTATTAAGAAATTCTAGTTAAATGTAGTTAAGCAATTCACTAGACCTTCTAAAATATGTTATTTTATTTCAGTGTGAAGAAATAGCTGTTAATAGAGCTCAAGTAAAACCATTATTATATAGTACTATCCCAAATAAATGATTTTCATAATAGCCTTTAAATTTTTTGCTTCTTCTGTGAGCTAAAATTGTAGTGAACTCATGTTTTGATGTGCGATACAGTTATAAATACACATTTAAATATAATATTATTTGGATAGGCATCTAGCACAAAATTCACACAGACCTTTAGGAACATCCAAATTTTTTAAGTAGTTAAGTCAGGATAATTTCCATCAACAAATATTTTTGCAAAATATACTAACTTTAGAGTCTTATCCTTGGTCCATTTAACTGTTTACAGATAACTACAATTAGACCTGGAAAGAGGTTTCTGACATAGTGAATAAAGAACAGAACTCCATGGGTAAGAGTATATATATAAAAGTAATAACACCAGACTGTCTGGTTCCAATCCTCATTCTGCCAGCTGTCACCTTACACAAGTTATCTAACTTATATGTGCTTCAGTTTTCTCATCTACAAAATGAGGACAATAATAATATCTACTCTTAGGTCAGTAAAAAGATTGAAATAGTACCTACAAGTAAGAAGTTTAGATCAGAGCCCAGCATATAAATGCTCACTGGAAATTAACTATTATAACATGATCTCAATTTTGGGAAACTTCAAAGTAAATATAATTTTTAACTTCTTAGTATGTACATACCAATATTAGATTTAAAATTATAGACATGTTTACCTATAGTAAGAATAACAAAGACTAAAAGAAGAAGAAAAAGCCTCATAAGGTAACAGAAAATATCTGATCTTCTTAATAAAAGTACCTTATTTGCTCCAAACTGCACTCTGGCTTTGCCTTTGACTAATGTGGCATTGATCTGCATGATAACTGATTCTATTGAGTAGGCACTGCTCCAGCCCTATAGGAAGAAGAAAACACTTTTGTAACACACAATGGTACTTTTGATTTCCACTTTGGAAAACTTAATAAAATGGCACAGAACAGCTTGACAACAGCAAGACCATGTTAAGAAGTCTGTATACAAAAGAAAAAAGTAAAGTTGGACTGTTCCTGAAATCTTGTAAAACAAAAAAATAAAACAAAAAAATCCCCCTATGTTCTAAGTATCAAACATAAGCAAATTATAACCTTATAGAGAAACTGTTCTTGCATAGATTAAGTGCACACACTTGCATAGATTAAGAACCAAGTACAGTGTCATTTTATTGGTTTGCCCTAAGTAGCTTTTCATTACTAAAAGTAGATGCTCTTCAAAACAATTTTTTTAAGTGGGTGGTATTACATCAGAGCTTTTCCACTTCAAAATCTAATTTACATCATCAAAACACTCCATTCAGACTGAAAAAATATGAGTACCATAAGAAAATAGTCACCTGTTTTGTGAGAAGTTCCATACATAGTGCTCCACCGCCCAACACGTACCTTAAAAAGAGAAAAGGAATCATATTTAATTCTCTAGATCTCAATGTTCCTTCTTAACTTTTAAAGGACCACCACTAAGAAGTATGCATACAAGTAAAGGTTAGAAGATAATATGCAAAAATGAGAACAGTGGTTAGTTACGGTTCTAGGAATAAAAGGGTAGTTAAAAAATTCTAATGTCAGCACTTTATTACAGTCTTAATTTTTTTTTTAAATAATGGTTCTTAGAATACCAAAGACTCTAAGGATATCAGAAACTAGGACTGTAGCCCTAAATATTCCAGAGAATAGGAATGTTATATTCATCTGAAAATTTCTCTACCATCGTGTTAGTCAAGCACCAACTTCACCCTATCTATAATAATGAACATAATAGGGTATTTGATGGTTAAATTGCTTTTATTCACACTTTTGTGAGGATCAAATCATTATGACCATAGAGAGCTTCTCTCTAGGACTCCTCAATTTCTCTAATCCTGAGAGCTATTCTCTGAACCAGACAAATTTTGGGAATTTCCCAGATCTCTTTTAGGAAATCCTTATATAGATCAAGATTATTCAACTTTTTAACCCTATCTCAAACAAAATAATTTCATTTCTCCTTTAATGTTATTTTAAGCTTCAAAATATATGAAATACATGCCTAAAATAAAATCAAGGCAAAGGAAAGGAAATTATAGAAGAAAGATGATAAATCTTGAAAAAACATAAGCTAAGACCACAAGTCTGATTAGATCTAAGTGAACACCGAGTCCATTACAAACTTTTTTGTCCTCTGGGACTTTGCCCATGCCTTTCCCTTGCCTAACATTCCTCTGGCTCCCTACTCTTCCAAATGTCCTCTTTTCCTCCAATAAAACTTGACAAGACAATTCTAGCCTGTAAGTTTTGCAATCTTGGCTAGCCAAATGCATCCTTGTGTTGACTAAACCAAACCACAGAAAAATAAGGAATCTAAAAACTTCTACTGTAGACCATTATTATTAGTCATAGTGCAATTATTTGATAATGGAAATTATTCAATAATTCCCACATCCTGGAGAATTTAAGGAAGTATCTCCCTTACCGGACTGCACCAAACTCTGGGAACTTCCACAGATAATGTTTATAAGAGGGAAAGAAAAACACTTCAAAACACTAAATTTAGGTGGAGAATCAGGAGATTTTAAACTTCCTTGTATATTCTCCTAGATCCCTAAAACACAGAAGTCTATATCCAGTCATTTGACTTTCCCACTAGGCTCAAAGAGTATCTTGTATATAGTGGCTTTAAATAAAGCACTTGCTGCTTGAACAGAATTAGAAGATCCATGTTTTGATCTGGGTTTTGGTTTCTCCACAAACTGCTCAAACTCTAATAATCTGTTAATGAGTTGACACTATTCTTGATCCTTACACTACAGAAATGCTAAATACAGACAGGTACTCAGGGGCTGATCTTAAGAAAAGGAGTTATGTGGACCAGCCCAGGTTACAAATTATCCAAGTACCACCTTTCTTTTTTTTTTTTTAAACATAATTTTATTTTTTCAGTTTCCAAGATTCATTGTTTATGCACCACACCCAGTGCTCCCTGTTATACATGCCCTCCTTAATACCCACCACCAGGCTTACCCATTCCCCCACAACCCTCCCTTCCAAAACCCTCAGTTTGTTTCTCAGAGTCCACAGTCTCTCAAGCTTCATCTCCCCCTCCGGTTTCCCCCAATTTTTAACACTCCACTCTTCATTCTGGGGATGGAGAGTCTTTCAGGTGGGAAGGATGCAAGTTTTTGTACTCATGAGCCAAAAGAAAGTACATTTTATACAAGGCCATAACTACGCAAATGTTTGTTGGATGTCTAAACAAAAGAAACAGTTCTCGTACCTACATAAAAAGTGAGGTAAGTAAAATTTTCCTTAACATCTATTAGCAGCATGTATACCTAACCTAAAAGGAGTGATTGATTCTACTTCCAAACTGAATCATATTCATTTTATTAATATATGCTCCAAACCCTTACTGCTCTGTCTCCAAATAGTTCCTGCTAAATATTAAGACAATTCAAGGATAATAGAATAAAAAAATTAAAGGATCATTTAAAGATAATATGCCACATACGCAAGCACAGTAATATTTTCAACTTAAAAAGCTGTGAGGTACCTGGCTGGCTCAGTCAGTGAAGTTTGCGACTCTCCATCTTGGGGGCTATGAGTTTGAGCCCAGTGCTGGGTTTAGAGATTACTTAAAAATAACACCTTTAAGAATAATAAACCAAAACAAAAAACAAACGAACCAAACAAATAAAAAACCCCAACCAAACAAACAAATAGCTTCAGTTTCCAAAGTTGTATAGCAAAACTTTATCCCTAAACCTGAGCCTCTTCAGGCCATTCATAATCTTCATTATACTAGGAAATTCTTGCAAGAATGTTTGCTAGCTAACTGCCCCATCCACAAGCTAGCATGATCATTTAAACTACATTTATGAGGGGACAAGAGAAACCATTCATCAGTAATAAAATATTTACACAACATGATTAAGTGATCCTGAAAAAGAGATGGGAAATGTAAAATGTTTATATTATAGTCAAATTCTAGACTATAATCACATTAAATTAAAAAAAAAAAAAGGAAGGCTTACCCAAGCCAGGTAAAACAGTCCTGACCCTCCCCTTTCTTCAGGTAAGGAAATAAACTATAGATTGTAAGAACAGAGCCTTTAGATAGGAATAAAAGAAACTGCCAGCACTTAAAACCAGACTATTAAAGACATGTTCCCTTAATACAGACAGAAATAATCCATGGTCATCTAGAAGTAGAAATACTCTCTTCATGGACGACTGGGGCACAAATAATAATTGGTATTATATCAACCAATAAAGAAAGCATTTTCAGTTGTCTACAAATAGCCACTCAAAATGTATTAATGAGATAAAAAAGAAATAATCTTTATGATTCTCTCTCAAGTTACTACACTCTGATCTGACCTAGGCAAGAAAGAGCAAAGTACTGATAGCTCATAAAAATACCAAGCCTTGGTGGGGCGGGGCGGGGGTGTACCTGAGTGGCTTAGTCAGTTAAGCATCTGACTTTGGCTCAGGTGGTGATCTCAGGGTCCTGGGGCTGAGCAGGGAGTCTGCTTGTCCCTCTGCCCCACCCTCTCTACTCATGCACTAGCTCACTCTCAAATACATAAAATCCAAAAATATTATAGAAAAAGTAAACCAAGCCTGGGAATTACAGATTACCCTAAATTGTCTATATCTTCCTAACTTACTGCAATTCCCTATCTCATTCATTGACTCACAAATATTTACTACACATTTATATACTGCAAACTGAGCCAGAGTATACACTGAAGAAAACTGACAGGACACTGTGCATTATGATGTGTACCTTCTAGTTAAGATTACAGATGTTAAACGAATAATACAAAGCAGGGAAGGGGGACCCAAAGTTCTAGGAGAAGGAATAACCGGGGGGGGTGGTTAAAAAATGTGGTAGTCAGAAACAGCATCTGTATGAGTAATGCACAAGTTGAGATTTGTAGGAGTTAAAAGGGTGGGTGGGAGTAACATTCTAAACAGAGGAATGTATGTTTAAAAAAGGTTATGAGGAAAAGAAGAGTTTGCTGGGTACTGGGGGCCGAAAGACATCCAGTGGGGCACCAGCTTTGAGAGCAGTGTGGTACAAGAGGATGAGAAAGAAAGCCAAGGACAAGATCACAGACAGCCTGTAGCATATGGTAAGGGCACCAACCTGTAAGAGCAATCAATGGAAAGACATGGAAGAGTTTAAGCAGGAGAGCAATATAATCAAACACACACTTGCAAAAGATCACTTTAAAAGCTTACATGAGGGAAGGAACATAAGCAGGAGTCTGGTCAGAAATCCTCTGAAGTGGGCCATGTGAGAACTGATAGTAGTAGCAACAGAAATGGAGACAAGTAACTGGATCTGGGAACTCTCTGAGAAGGAGAATCAGAGGACCGATGTGGGAAAGGAGGGTATAAAGAAGAACTCCTATGTTCAATAACTGAGATGGGGACCTGGAAAGAAGAGGACTTCATGTTTTCATGCTATAGAGTTGGAGATGCCCATGTATGAGACATTCAAGTAGAGATGTCAAGAAGGCAGGCAGATACTGGGAGGAGAAAAGACACATAAAAACATGATGTATGAAACCTGGGAGTCACTGACATAGGAGATATTTTGAAAGCCATGGGAGCTTTTTCAAAAATGCTACTAGACTAAGTGGACCTTTACACAAAACTCTCTGACTTAAATCTCATACCTTATACAAAAGTTAACTCAAAATGATTCAGACTTACCTATAAAATGTAAAACCATAAAACTTTGAGAAAACACAAAACAGGAGAAAATCATCAGGATCTAGGACAAGGCAAAGAGTTCTTAAATTTGACACCAAAAGCATAATCCATAAAAGGAAAAACATCTATAAACTGAACCTCATCAAAGCTAAAATATTTTTGCAAGACACAAGATATTAAAAAAAAAATCTGTTGTGTTTCCATACACTAGTAATGAAATAGAAGTAAGAGAATGATCCCATTTACAATTGCATCCAAAAGAATAAAATACCTAGGAATAAATTTAACCAAAGAGGTATAAGACCTGTACTCCAAAATTCTAAGACACTGGTGAAAGAAATAGAAGATGACACAAATAAATGGTAAGATATACCATACTCATGAACTGGAAGAATATTGTTTAAATGCCCATATTATCCACAATCCATAGATGCAGTGCAATCGCCATCAAAATACCAACAGTGTTTTTCACAGAACTAGAACAAAAATTCTGTTGTTCCACACAAATCTTAAGAAGACCCAGAACAGTCAAAGGAATCTTAAGAAAGAACCACAAATCTGGAGGTATCACAATTACAGGCTTCAAACTATGCTATAAAGCTACAGTAATGAAAACAGTATGGTACTGGCACAAAAAGAGACACACAGATCAATGGAACAGAATAGAGGCTCAGAAATAAACCCACACATACATGGTCAATTAATCTATGACAAAGACAAGAATACACAATGGGGAAGAAAGACCATTTCTTCAATAAACAGCTTCAGGAAAACTGGATAGCTAGCTACATGCAAAAGAATGAAACTGGACCATTTCTTACATCATACACAAAAAGAAACTCAAAACGGATTAAAGACCTAATTGTAAGACCTGAAACCATAAAACTGCTAGAAGAAAACATAGGCAATAAACTCATAAATCATCCTCAGCAATATTTTTCTGGCTATGTCCCCCAAGCAAAGAAAACAAAAGCAAAACTAACAATGGGGACTACATCAAACTAAAAAGCTTTTGCACAGCAAAGGAAACCATCAATAAACAAAAAGGCAACCAGTATACAGGAAAAAATATTCACAAACGATACATCCTATAGGGGTTAATATCCAAAATATATAAAGAACTCATGCAACTCAAGGCCAAAAAACCTAATAATCCAATTTAAAAATCAGTGGAGAACCTGAAAAGACATTTTTTCCAAAGAAGACCTAGAGATGGCCAACAGACATATGAAAAGATGTTCTACACTAATCATCAGGAAAATGCAAATCTAAACCACAGTGATACATCTACTCGCACTGGTCAGGATGACTCGTATCAAAAAGGCAAGAAACAAAAAGTCTTTGCCAGGATATAGAGAAAGGGAACCCTCATACAATGTTGATGGGAACGTAAATTGATGACATAGTCCCTATGGAAAACAGTATAGAGGTTCCTCAAAAAACTAAAAAGAGAAGTACCATATGATCTAGTAATTCTATTTCTGGGTTTTTACCCAAAGAAAATGAGAATACTAAATTGAAAATATATTTATTGCAGTATTACTTATAATAGCCAAAATACAGAATTAATCTAAGTAGACACTTGATAGATGAATGGATAAAGAAGTGAGGTCTATACGTGCACGTGCACGTGACACACACACACACAATGGGCTATTACTCAGCTTTAAAAAGGAATGGGATCCTACCATTTGTTACAATAAGGACAGACCTGGGGTATTATTCTAAGTGAAGTAAGACAGAGAAAGAGGAATACCATATGATTTCACTTATATGTGGAATCTGAAAATAAAGCAAATAAACAGCAAAAAAATACAGACAACAAATTTTTTTTAATAAATTTATGTTTTAATTAAACATATAACGTATTTTTATCCCCAGGGGTACAGGTCTGTGAATCGCCAGGTTTACACATTTCACAGGACTCCTCATAGCACATACCCTCCCCAATGTCCATATCCCACCACCCTCTCCCATCCCCCCTCCCCCCAGCAACCCTCAGTCTGTTTTTTGAGATTGAGTCTTTTATGGTTGGTCTCCCTCCCAATCCCATCTTCTTTCACTTTTTCTTTTCCTACCCCCCAACCCCCCACATTGCATCTCCTTCCTCATATCAGGGAAATCATATGATAGTTGTCTTTCTCCGACTGACTTATTTCGCTAAGCATAATACCCTCTAGTTCCATCCACGTCGTCACAAATGGCAAGATTTCATTTCTTTTGATGGCTGCATAGTATTCCATTCTGTATATATACCACATCTTTATCCATTCATCTGTTGATGGACATCTAGGTTCTTTCCATAGTTTGGCTATTGTGGACATTGCTGCTATAAACATTCGGGTGCACGTACCACTTCGGAGCACCACGTTTGTATCTTTAGGATATAAACCCAGTAGTGCAATCGCTGAGTCATAGGGTAGCTCTATTTTCAGTTTTTTGAGGAACCTCCACACTGTTTTCCAGAGTGGTTGCACCAGCTTGCATTCCCACCAACAGTGCAGGAGGGTTCCCCTCTCTCCGCATCCTCACCAGCATCTGTCATATCCTGACTTGTTAATTTTAGCCATTCTGATGGTTTGGGGTGGTATCTCATTGTGGTTTTGATTTGTATTTCCCTGATGCCCAGTGATGTGGAGCATTTTTTCATGTGTCTGTTGGCCATCTGGATGTCTTCTTTGCAGAAATGTCTGTTCATGTCCTCTGCCCATTTCTTGATTGGATTATTTGTTCTTTGGGTGTTGAGTTTGCTAAGCTCTTTATAGATTTTGGATACTAGCCCTTTATCTGATATGTCGTTTGCAAATACCTTCTCCCATTCTGTCAGTTGTCTTTTGGTTTTGTTGACTGTTTCTTTGCTGTGCAAAAGCTTTTGATCTTGATGAAATCCCAATAGTTCATTTTTGCCCTTGCTTCTATTGTCTTTGGCGATGTTCCTGGGAAGAAGTTGCTGTGGTTGAGGTCAAAGAGGTTGTTGCCTGTGTTCTCCTCAAGGATTCTGATGGATTCCTTTCTCACATTGAGGTCCTTCATCCATTTTTAGTCTATTTTTGTGTGTGGTATAAGGAAATAGTCCAATTTCATTTTTCTGCACAGACAATAAATTTTTGGCTGCCAAGCCAGGGGATGGGAGGAAAGTGGCATGGGTGTGGGGGAGAATAGGTGAAGAGGATGAACAGGTATAAACTAAAATCTCAGGGATGAAAAGTACAGCATAGGGAATATGGTCAATAATATTTTAATAACTTTGGTGACAGATGGTAACTGCAGTTATCACAGTATGCATTTTGTAATGTTTAAAACTGGCAAATCACTAGGTTGTACACCTAAAACTAATAATATCATTCATCAACTACACATAAATTTAAATAGATAAACTAAAAACCTTTGCTCTCTAAAAGACTATTAGAAGGGTAAAATGAAGGTACATACTGGAAGAAATTAAAAACCACATATACAACAAAGGACTACAACGCAGACCATATTTTAAAATCTTTTCAAAATTCAACAACAGAAAACAATCCAATTAGAAAATTGGCAAGAGACATGGATGGATATTTCATGAAAGAGTATATGAAACTGTCAAAAACATGAAAAGTATTTAATATTAGGAAATATGCATTAGAGAAATGTGATTAAAACCACAATGAGGCGGGAGGAGAGAGATGGCGGGGAAGTAGGAGGAGGCGCCATTTCAACCTGTACCCTAAAATGAGCTGATTACCTACCAAAGAACTCCGATCACCCATGAAATCAGCCTGAGATCAGAATTATACATGTCTGGATCTCTACAGGGGCAGAAGACGCCAGTGGGCAGGTAAAGTGGAGTGGGAACATCGGACTGATATCGGAAGATAAACAAAAGGGGGAGGGAGCCACCAGAGGTGACCATTGGAAAGTAATACCCCAATACGAATGTGTCCTGCGTCTGGGGACCAGCATTAACTTGGGAGTCTGGTTGAAAGGACTCAAAAGGAGCAAAGGATCGTGAGGGGAAACTGTGGCATTGGGGCGGTTAGGGACAGGGGCTTAAGTCCCCGGACCCAGGACAGCCACCACTGGCGCTGAGCCAGAGAGAGAGCGGTGGAGAAACCAGGTCTTGGGCCCTGAGTCGCCAGCGTGCCTAGAACACGCGGGGTCCGGCTCCTGTGAGGGGCTGGGAGCCTTGCAACCAGCAGAAGAACAGACTTTTTGCAGTCTCCACATGAGCCCCGAGCCGTGCTATCAGAGCCTGAGACGCAAGCAATCCCACACCCTCCCTTGAAAGAGGTGCACAAAGGCGCCAGCCCGGCGCTCTCGGACCCAGAAAGACCAGGCACTCCCAGCCCGGGCCAGCGGGAAAATCTCAGTGTGCGATCGCTGCTTGGAACATCTCTGGTGGTCTGGAGCTGCCCAGACAGCCTCTGCTGTCGTGGTTTTGGAGACAATCAGGAGTTTCTGTGTCCCCAGGGACCGCGACCCGGAACGTGCTCTGCCAGGGGCCGAGGGGGAACTTCTGTGCTCTGCAGAACCTAGAGGGGAACAGACTGAGGCTTCTCTCTTGAGAAGGAGGTCGGGGTGCAGTTTGCTTTCCTCTAAACCTCCAAAAACCATCAAAAGCTGTCAAGGCGAGAGAAAACAAATGAACAGACATAAAAACCTCCAGAGAACAAAAGCCTGAAAAACCAGTTTTCTCAGAGCCCACCCCCTTGAGGGGGGCGGGAGGACTTAACTCAGGGAACATTGCCTGAAAACCCACGTGGCAGGCCCCTCCCCCAGTAAACCAACCAGGAAAAAAAAGAAAAAACAAAAAAAAAGACAACAAGAGAACAACCACCACTACTTCATAGATACAATTTTTATTTTTAATTCGTTCCCACTATTCTGGTTCATTTTTCTTTTATAGATAATTTTTTAACCTATTTCCCATCACAGTGAGACGACCAGTACATCAAATTCCATAATAACCTTTTAACCTGAACTTTTTGATACATATACCCGTGTTTTTCTTTTGCTATTTTTTAAATTTTTTTAATTTTAGTTTAGTTTATTTTTTTTATTTTCTTTTTTAATATTCATATAGAGTTAAACTTCAAGGTAATCCTCTTTCCCCAATCAATGCTACCCCTAGAGGTAAACCAATTTTTAATCCCCTTTTATCTTAGGAAACTTGAGTCCTTTAACAAAGATACCAAGATACATCCAGGAGGAATCAAAATAACCTTCCGCACCCACATGAGAATTTATAACCACTCTACCATCTTTCTATTCCACCAGTGTTTTTGTGTATTTGTGCTTGTCCTGATACTATATAAATCTTATACTTGGGGTTCTTTTTGACGAGGTTCTTTTTTTTTTTTTTTTTGTTTTTTTATATATATATATATATATATATATATTTTTTTTTTCCTCTTGTCATCTAGTTTTATCAATCTTTTTGTTGGTCTATTTTTGTTTGTATACTTCATAAATCTTACCTTGGGGCCCAATTTGGCTGAGAATTCTCTTTTATCTTCCATTTTTTTCCTGTCTCTCTCTCTCTCTCTCCTTTTTTTCTTTTACTTTTCTTTTTCCTCTCGTTTGGGTGGGGACTCCTGATTGCTCAGAAGCGTTCCAGGGTGCACCTTGACTGCACCACAGTCGATACATCCAGCTACATCAGTTCAGCCATCTCTCACCAAAATGACTAGGTGGAGGAATGCCCAACAAAATAAAAAAACAGAGGATGGGCCTCTGCAACAAAGCTAATGGCTATCGACATAGACAATATGTCGGAAAGGGAATTCAGGCTAACAATTATCCAGGCAATAGCTAGGTTGGAGAAAGCCATGGATGACCAAACGGAATTGATTAGGGCAGAACTGAAAGCCAACAGGGATGATGTTCACAATGTTCTCAATGAGTTCCAATCTAATCTAAAACTCTAAAAGCTAGGGTAACTGAGACAGAAGATAGAATTAGTGATCTGGAGGACAAACAGATAGAGAGCAAGGATCAGGAGGAAGCCTGGAACAAACAGCTTAGAAGCCACGAAAACAGAATCAGGGAAATAAATGATGCCATGAAACGTTCCAACGCCAGAATTATTGGAATCCCTGAAGGGGAGGAGAAAGAAAGAAATCTAGAAGATATAGTGGAACAAGTTCTCCATGAAAATTTTCCCAATCTCATGAATGGAACCAGTGTTCATGTACTAGAGGCAGAACGGTCTCCCCCCAAGATTACAGAATCTCAAAAGTCCTCGAGACACCTCATGGTAAGAATGAGGAATCATAATTGTAGACAGGCTCTCTTGAAAGCAGCTAGGAAAAAGAAGCTCCTTACATACAGAGGAAAGCCCATCAGAATAACGTCAGACCTGTCCAGAGAAACCTGGCAAGCCAGAAAGGGCTGGCAAGATATATTCAGGGCACTAAATGAGAAGAACATGCAGCCAAGAATACTTTATCCAGCAAGACTGACATTCAAAATGGATGGAGAGATAAAGAGTTTCCAAGACCGGCAAGGCTTAAAAGAGTATGCGACCACCAAGCTGACACTGCAGGAAATATTAACGGGGATTCTATAAAAGAGGAAAAATCCTAAGAATATCATTGAACAGAAATATGGAGACAATCTACAGAAAGAAAGACTTCAAAGGTAACACGATGTCAATAAAAACGTAT